>NC_059113.1:100310464-100397964 GCF_020740685.1 Jaculus jaculus | reverse complement strand
TTTGCTCCCGCAGCAGAGTGAGGCTCTAGGGAGCCGCCAGGCCAGGCCCGATTAAGCTGGAGATGGGGAGACCCCAAGAGAATCGTGGGTGTCAGTGGTAGCCTTAGTCCCACCAAGCAGCCTAGCAGCAGAGGGAGGGGAGAGAGAGAGAGAGAGGGGGGGGGGGGGAGGGAGGGAGGGAGAGAGAGAGAGAGAGATGGAGAGAGAGAGGGAGAGAGAGAGAGGGAGAGAGGGAAGACAGAAAGGCCTGTCTGCAAGTAAAAGGATGGAACACTGCAATGTGTTTTTACAATGGAATATTGAATGACCATGAGCCTGGTTGTGAAGAGAGGCCTTTAAATACTGGTTATACTCCTGTAAACCTTCTGTAAAAGAAACAAAAAATTCTTAAGCTATAACTTATAGTTCTGTGAATCTAAATATTTTTTTAAAATTTATTTGAAAGGAAAGGAGAGAGACACACACACACAGAGAATACCACCAGGCCTCTTGCTGCTGAAACAAACTCCAGACACATGTGCAGCTTTGTGCATCTGGTTTTATGTGGGGACTGGGGAATTAAACTGAGGCCAGCAAACTGTGCAATTAAGTTTTGAAGGCAAGCGCCTTAACTGCTAAGCTATCTTCCCAGCCCAGGAAATGTATTTTAAAATAAACTTACAGGGCTGCAAAGATGGCTCAGCGGTTAAGACGCTTGCCTTCAAAACCTAATGACCCAGGTTTGCTTCCCCAGTACCCACGTAAAGCCAGATGCAAAAAGTGGTGTGCACATCTGGAGTCTGTTTGCAGTGGCTGGAGGTCCTGATGCTCCCATTTTCCTCTGCCTCACTTCTTTCTTTCTTTCTTTCTTTCTTTCTTTCTTTCTTTCTTTCTTTCTTTCTCTGCTTGTGAATCAATAAATACATCAATCCATTATTCTGCCTCAGTGGCTCATTTATTGAATTGGAATTCCTCACTGTGCACTCGGGTGCGCACTTGTGACACAGTGCCCTTTTGTTCCTTTTTTAAAAAAGTATTTATTTTTAGGTATTTATTTGAGTGCAAAGGACAGAGAGAGAAAGAGGGGGAGAGACAGAGAGAGAGAATGGGCGCACCACAGCCTCCAGCCACTGCAGACGAACTCCAGACGCGTGCGCCCCCTTGTGCATCTGGCTAACCTGGGTCCTGGGGAATCGAGCCTCGAACCAGGGGCCTTAGGCTTCACAGGCAAGCGCTTAAACGCTAGGCCATCTCTCCAGCCCGTCCTTTTGCTTTTTGAGATGGGACTTCCCTACACAGCCCAGCCTGGTCCGGAACTTGGTCTTCCTGCTCCCTGCACCGCACTCCATGCTCAGCCTCCGTGTTTCACACTGTGAGTTAGCCTGAAGCCAGAGACCAGCTCTGCAATGAGCTGCTTATCCCCATGCAAACGTGCATGCCAGGCATTTGCCAGGCCTTAGATGTGCCAATGCTCTGCACGTTTACACATACTAGCCAGGCAAAGTTTCAAGCCTCGCTTTATTTCCTTGCTTTCTTCCCCTTTTCCTGGTACTCAAAGACATTGCCAAGAGGCTTTCAATTATCTCCTTGAAATCTTTCTTGATTTTCTTTTTCTTCTGAGAATTAGATGCCAATGAGTTTTGACTTGCAAATTCTCACTCAACCTGCAGAGTGCCCCTCTACCTCTTCTCTTTTATATTTTTATTTATTCGTTATGGAGGGATGGCTTAGTGGTTAAGGCATTTGCCTGCAAAGCCAAAGGACACAGGTTTGATTCCCTAGGGCCCAAGTTAGCCAGATGCACAAGGGCGTGCACAATGTCTGGAGTTTATTTACAGTGGCTGGAGGCCCTGGCATGCCCTTTCTCTCTCTCTCTCTTTCTCCCTCCCTCTTTCTCTGTCAAATAAATAAAAATATTTTTCTATATTTATTATGAGAGAGAGAGAGAGGGGATGGGCATGCCAGGGCCTCTAGCTGCTGCAAATGAACTCCCAATGCACGCGTCACCATGTATATCTGGCTTACGTGGGATCTGGAGAATTGAACCTGGGTTCTTCTCTCTATGGCTCCTTTACTATATGACTCGTACAGCTCCATCCTTTACAAACCTGGAAATTCCCACTTTCAAAGTAGGGATGTTGTAATTGCCTTTACTATGATTCTCTCACACACCTGTTCTTGGGATTGCATTAAAGTCATCATGGCCCTGCACAGTTACACGTCCTGTGACAGACGGAGATCATTCTAGTGTTCATCTTACAGTTTTCCCCTCGATGATTTTATATGCTTTCTGCAATTAGATTTTTCCATCTCATTTAAGCCATTTCATTGATTTTATATATAGTTTATTTATTTATTTCATTGATAGATGATAGAGAAAGACAGAATGGGTGTTCCAGGGCCTTCAGCTACTACAAATAAATTCCAGATGCATGCACCACCTTATGCATTTGGCTTGCGTGGGGACTGGGGAATTGAACCTGGGTCCTTAGGCTTCACAGACAAGTACCTCAACCACTAAGCCATCTCTTTAGCTCCATTTTAGTGATTTCTTTTTTCAAGGTAGAGTCTCACTCTAGCTCAGGTTGACCTGGAATTCACTGTGTAGTCTCAAGGTGGCCTCGAACTCACGGTGATCCTCCTACCTCTGCCTCCCGAGTGCTGGGGTTAAAGGCATGCCGCATCATGCCTGGCCTCATTTTATTGATTTTTAAAAATATATACTACCAGAAATCTCAGCTCTATCTATACTTTTTTACAAGTTTGCTTATGTGTATGACGTACATGAGTGTGTATATTCATGGGTGGCCACCTGCATATGCCTGTGCACACATATGTGCATGGCAAGGCCAGAAGATAAGCTGAGGGGTTGTTCCTCGGAGATGTGCATGGACCACCTCTTTTTCGGGCAGGGTCTCTCACTGGCCTGACCCTTACCCATTAGTCTAAACCTGCTGGCCAGTGAGCTTCAAGGGTCTGCCTGTTCTGGCTTCCCCAGCACTGGGATTACAGGCTTACACTGCCATATGCTTTCTGGGGATTGAACTCAGGTCTTTATGGTTGTGAAATGAGCACTTCACTGACTGAGCTATGTCCTCAGCCCTCGGCTCTGTGTGTTAGCCACACTATAGATAAACAGAATAGAAGTTAAGCCAGCGATTCCAAGACCAACACTGCACATCAGGGCTCAGATCTCTGCAGCAGGGGCAGCCCCTGGATCCAAACTGGCCTTCTGAGACTTCTCATCAGATCTACAAAGGAGTTCCTGAAGGAAATATTGACAGTGGCAGCCCTGGGTAGAAAACAGTTCTTTCTTGTCAACGGAGGCCACGTGGAGTCTCCTGTGCAGGGATAGTTTGACACGCAGCCAGTCAGGGAGAAACCAGGTGAGCTTGCTCCGTGGGTTTATGGAACGTTTTTTACTTTGGGCTGTTGCACATCAACTCACAGGAAGAATTGAATAAGAAAGTCTTAGAGGGGCTGGAGAGATGGCTTAGTGGTTAAGGCACTTGCCTGCGAAACCTAAGGACCCAGGTTCAATTCTCCAGTGCCCACGTAAGCCAGATGCACAAGGTGGCGCATGCATCTGGAGTTGTTTGCAATGGCTAGAGGCCCTGGCGCGCCCATTCCCTTTCCTCTATCTGCCCCTCTCTCTTAAATAAATAACTAAATAAAATATTAACAAAAAGAAAGTCATCTAATTAGAGATGGAAAGTGGGAAAACAGAACGAGGCTAGGCTGCTGTCATCGCCAGCTCCACGCTGCTGGGCTGAACCTCCAAACCAGACATGGTTTATGGGAGGAATGGCATTTATTTCAGGCTTACAGATCGGGGGGAAGGTCCGTAATGGCGGAAGAAGCTGACCCCCTTTACCACCAGCACCACAAGCAGGCACACTCTGGGAGCCCCAGGCCGAGCCCCAGCACCCTGCATCCCTTTAGGCTGGAATTCAGACCTGCCCCCAGTGACCCCTCCCCCCCACCCCAAAGCAAGAGTCTCCCTGCTAGGGCAGAAGCTGCAATCTCAATTTTTTTAAAAAATATTTTATTTATTTATTTTGAGAGAGAGAGAGCATGCACGAATATGCCAGGGCCTCTAGCCATTGCAAAGGAACTCCAGACACATGCACTACTATGTGCATCTGGCTTTACATGGATGGGTACTGGGGAATCGAACCTGGGTCCTTTGGCTTAGCAGGCAAGTGCTTTAACTGCTAAGCAATCTCTCCAGCCCTGCAAAATTTTAATAACCCCTGAGTCTATTAGGGACATAGATGCAAACTACCACAGGTCCTCTTTGCCTCACCTGAAGCAGTGCTCAGAGTGACGCTGTCACGTGACAGCATCAGAAGCCAAGGACACAGGTGCAAGCCTGGGGTCCCAGCCACCGTGGAGCCAACAAGTCGAAAGCCAACCTTGGCCATTCAGGAAGAACCTGCCTCTAAATGTTTTAAAAAATTAAACTTTTTTTTTCTTTTTTTTTTTTTTTTTTTTTTTTTGGTTTTTCGAGGTAGGGTCTCACTCTGGCTCAGGCTGACCTGGAATTGACTATGGAGTCTCAGGGTGGCCTCGAACTCACTGTGATCCTCCTACCTCTGCCTCCCGAGTGCTGGGATTAAAGGCGTGCGCCACCACACCTGGCACAAAAATTAAACTTTTTTTTTTTAATTATTTTTAAATTTTTTTTATTTATTTATTTGAGAGCGACAGACACAGAGAGAAAGACAGATAGAGGGAGAGAGAGAGAATGGGCGCGCCAGGGCCTCCAGCCTCTGCAAACGAACTCCAGACGCGTGCGCCCCCTTGTGCATCTGGCTAACGTGGGACCTGGGGAACCGAGCCTCGAACCGGGGTCCTTAGGCTTCACAGGCAAGCGCTTAACCGCTAAGCCATCTCTCCAGCCCAAAAATTAAACTTTTTAATAGCTTCCATAAATACAAGCAATACACCATGACCACCATCCCCTCCCTCCACCTTCCCTTTCCCACCTACAGAACCCCCTCCACGGAACTCCTTCTTCTTTCCAACGGGCCTCTCTTCTATTCCGATGTCACCATTTTTTTTTTTCTCCTCTCATGCAGGTCCTGTGTAGGTAGCTTCAGCCTCTGTGAGGTCGTGAATCTCAAGGCCACTTTGTGTCTGGAAGACAGCATTGTAAGCGCTCCTCCCCTTCCTTTGTCTCTTACATTCTTTCCCCCACCTCTTCCACAATGGTCCCTGAGCCTTGGAAGGTGTGGCAGAGATGTCTCATTTAGTGCTGAACATTGTCACTTCTCAGCACTTTGGTGAGTTTTGAGTCACCCTAGTGGTCACTGCTGTCTGAAAAGGGAAGCTTCTCTAACCAAAAGTGACTATAGCGGTAATATATGGGCATGAACATAAGTGTTTAGAAGGTGGTTTGGTGGGCATTCTATATCCACTTAGCCAGACAACGGTAGTAGTCCCCCCTTAGAGCTTATGATCTCCTTAGTGATACATTTCTTTTGGGGGGAAATCAGACACAGTGCTGAGTACTTCCACATATACTGCCTAATCTAATCTCCTTTTTTATTTATTTGAGAGAGAGAGAGGCATATAGAGAATGGGGGTGCCAGGGCCTCTAGCCACTGCAAACAAACTGGAGACACATGTGCTTTACATGGGTACTGGGGAATCAAACCTGCGTCCTTTGGCTTTGCTGGCAAGCACCTCAACTGCTAAGCCATCTCTCCAGCCCCTAATTGAATCTTCTTAAGAACCCCTGAGTGGTGAGCATTATGTCCCTCATTTGATAGATAAGAAAACTGATTACTAAGAAGTTTCGAAATTTGCCCAAGGTTACATTGGCTTCTGACTGCCAAGGCAGGACTCAGACTCAAAGACGCCAGTGTACTTGCTTTTAACCGCCAGACTCTACCACTGTGAGAACTCAGGAAGACCTGTCACCCTCTTTCAGCCAGAGTTTCCTCCACTGAAAATTAGTGAGCAAGATGAAATCATTTTCAAAGTCCCTGTTGCTCCGAAACTGAGCCTCAGGCAGCTGCTGTACCTCCGTATACCACCAGATGGCGCGCAGCCAGCTGTGCTATCAGGCGGCTGGGGCTCCATGGGGAAGACCAATTTCCTCTTAAGCCTGCCTGACTGGCGTGGGAATGAAATGCAAACTTGTTCCCAGTGGTAATTGGTGCACAACCACACAGCTTCCACGTGGCAGAGGCAAGAACCTAACCAGCTGGTCTGACTCCTAAGGGCACGATATTTTCATCAGCTGCTGCCACCCACACTCTTGACAGCAGACCCTGAGGTCACCTGTTAGCTCGCTCCCTGAAAATAGAGGGTTGGAATTTAAAAGAAATAGAAAGTGCATGCATGTCACGCCGTGACGAATGTACTTAATCAATGAAAGAGACAGTTGCTGTCACCACACGTCCAAAGCCACCCTCTGAGACCCCCATGAGAGACCTCTGACAGACATTCCCTGTGCCGGGTTTGGCTTGCCCACAGGGACATGCAGTTGTGACAGCTGGCAGTCTTGGAGTCCCCAGGTGACGTCTTCAGGGACAACACATCAGGGAAGCAAGTATGGTCTCACAGCATGCATATCCTGGGAATATGGTGCCGTGAAAAATAACTGAATTGTCCCCGATGAGTGATTCTCTGCTGGTGCAACAGAGAGGATACGCTGGTCACTGAAACCAGCATGCCCCATGCCCATGCTCTAGACAAGACCTGGAAGTAGGTCTTTGGTATCTGGGGACCTGGGAAGGGATGAGGAGATGGGAGAGTGTGGATTCATCCATCTTAGTGCGAAGAGGTGTGTGTGTTTGTGTGTCCACGTGTGCACCTGCATGCGTGTGTGGTCACCTGTGGACACCTCAGGCCAAATAATAAAATTGGCTGGTGACAGTGATACATCCACATTTCTAAGGAAAGAAACTGAAGCTCAAGGAGGTCCGCAGAAGTGTTTCCTGACGGTATAAGAATCACACACAAAATCACTGTTGTTACGCTGTTCACCATCACACACACCCTTGTTGTCTCTACTCCTACGCCCCGTCTCTCACAAACACCCCTCTACTCCAGACGTACCTATGAGCAGATCTACTCACCCGGCTCTCCTGGGCTGAGCCCCTGCAGAATGAGAAGTTGGAGCCATAAACCTGCCTAACTTCACATGTTGGGAAAGCAGTAATTATTTGCTAACAAAGATTATTCATATTACCTTGCCTTTTTGTAGTTGAGGTTTTTTTTTTTTGTTTGTTTGTTTTATTTTAAATTCCCATTTCATGATAGAAAAGAAAAGCAAAAACACTATCGGTTGCTGAAAGGCAATTTGAAAGAATTAAAAGGTCAGTGGGGGTGGAGAGATGGCTTATTGGTTAAGGCATTTGCCTGCAAAGCCAAAAGATCCCAGTTCGATTCTCTAGGACCCAAGTAAGCCAGATGCACAAGGGGGCGCATGCCTCTGGAGTTCATTTGCAGTGGCTGGAGGCCCTGGTCCCTCTCTCTCTCTCCCTCTCTTTTCTCTCTCTCTCTCTCTTTTTTCTCTCTCTTTCTGTCGCTTTCTCTCTCAAATAAATTAAATATTTTTTTTTAAAAGAATTAAAAGGCCTGAATTTGGCATGGTGACACATGCCTGTAATCCCAGCACTTGGGAGGCTGAGGTCCAAGGACTGCTGTGAGTTCAAACCCAGCCTATGAAGTACCATGAGACCCTGCCTGGTCTTTCTTCGTTCAACATTTATTTTGGAAGCCACTGTGGTTTGTAATGATGATTGTGGAAGAGGGAGGATCTCTCCATCTGCCTTCAGCCAGTTCGTCCAGTGTCTCAGAGCTGGAAACCAGCACTGCATCCAGCACGGACATGCTTCTGGGAGCAATTAGCCCTGAGTCAGGTTCACATACATGTTGGGAGCTGATAGGACTTTAATGGTTGCATCGCACTGTGTGAAGAAATGTGCTCTTCTGTTAACTCCGGGTCAGTGACTGGCTTCCCTGTGTTTATGAGCTGGGTGTCTTGTCAAACTGAACAAATAAAATAATACTCGTGGCTTCTTGGGTCCTCCCATCTCCCCTGGGACTGACTGGTCTTTCCATGAAATGTCAGCTCTCAGCAGAACAAAGCTAACAGAGTATTAGCTTGAGGAGAGCTGATACGCCCTCTGGTGGCCATTTCCTATATATCTTTGTCTCCAATCTGCAAATGCCTCGCACAAAAGCTTTGTAGGCTGCAGGGACGCCCCCTGGCTCCATGACATGGGCAAGAGGGTGGGAATACCCAAACTTCTACAGTCTAGTAGCTTAATTCTCATTTTTGTCCCAAGTTAAGGTGCTCCATTCCAAGTTGTTTTTCTAAGGTGCTGGGGGTTGAACCCAAGACCTCAATTTTGCTAAGCACACGTACCACTGAGCTACAAACTCCCGCCAGCTTCTGTCAACACCTAAACCAGGAAGCCCAGAGAGGCAGTGGTCTTCACAGCACGAACTGAGGAATCTTTGGGGGTGTAACCTTTTACCCTCTGGTTGTGAGGGTTCCTGAAAGGCAGATATACCCAAGACATTTCCATACGTATTTTTTCTTTCCATAACTTTTCTTTGATGGAAAAGATATAAAGAGCTGTCTATTCCCTTCTCACAGAAAACTCATCTCACTGACTGAAGACCATTTTTACTAGAGTAATGCGTTACAGACTTGCCCTTCTGAACGTCCAGCCTCTAGCCTTGGGCTCGCTGACCACAGACTGCCTTTTGTCC
Organism: Jaculus jaculus; assembly: GCF_020740685.1. Taxonomy (NCBI): domain Eukaryota; kingdom Metazoa; phylum Chordata; class Mammalia; order Rodentia; family Dipodidae; genus Jaculus; species Jaculus jaculus. Next base: position 100,389,252 of record NC_059113.1, on the reverse strand, counting down.
TCTTTGGCAGATGGTAGCGACTAAAGTGACCTCAAGTTGACTTTTTTTTTTTTTTATGAGTAGCCACAGAGCAAGGCTGTTCCTGGGAAGAATTCCCAAGCAAATGAAATCCTTCTCTGGGGGTCCCTCTTGTTGCACCCTAGCTTGGCGGGGGGGGGGCAAAGGGATCCTCTCCTCTGCACATTCCTTTTCCACAGTGTCTCTGGGAGTCCTCACCAAGGTATGAAGATCATGTCCTTATTTTGAAAAGTCACGCTGAGATAAAATGCTCTCACTTTGGGCTGGAGAGATGGCTTAGCAGTTAAGGTGTTTGCCTGCAAAGCCAAAGGATCCCTGTTCGATTCTCCAGGCCCTAAGTAAGCCAGATGCTCAAGGGGGTGCATGCGTCTAGAGTTCACTTGCAGTGGCTGGAGGCCCTGACACACCCATTCTCTCTTTCTCTCTCTCTCAAATAAATAAAACATATATTTTTTTTAAAAAAATACGCTGTCACTTTGATGGTGGTTCAGCAAAAACCTGCATGAACCAAAGAATAAAATTTTCAAGAGCATCTCATGGAAAGTGGGTGGGAGACGGGAATAAATGAGTGTGGGCAGGAGATGGGCCTGAAGGTCCTGTCTTTGGAGAGCTTCCAGTTTGCACACTGGTGATGCTGGTCTTAGAGAGGATCATGAAGACCCTGGGCTTTGGGCCTCATAAACCAGCAAACACCCTTCTTCTTCTTCAGTGCAAGAGCCCCTAGGGGTGCCCACGAGCCACATCCCTTTTCCACTTCTTTCTCCCGCTGTGGTTGCTAGGCCCGTGTTTCGACTTGCCTGTTCTGAAATAAATAGCCGGGCAGGCACTTCTCCGAGACGGGCACTTCACGTTAATTAACAGGAAGAAGATGAAACAGGAACGAGCTCATAAGAAGCAGTTCACTCATGGTCCTGGGTGGGGGGCGGGGAGGCCAGGGTGTGGTGGAGGAGGAAAGAGGTTTTCAAGAACACCTTGGCTTGTTTTTCCTTGTTTCAGACTAGAAAAGGCCGAGGCGAGGGGGTACTTCCCATGGCTCCCGTGGATGATAGGGTGGGGGGCCCTTCCATTTTGCCAAGTCCAAAGGCAGGGACGACCCATCAGTTGACTGCTTCAAAAGATGAAAGCCTGGACTCCCATTCACTGGGGAGGAAAGGGAAGAGTGGTGGGTTGCACTTTTACGCTACAGTAAGTTGTGAACGTCCAGAGGCCAGTCACCCTGGTGCCGACCTGCTGAGCTGTAGCCCTGCTGGAGTCTGGATGGGCCTGGACGGCTTCCCAACACCCATGTGGTAGAAGCTTGGTGCCCAGCCTATGGCGCTTGTGGAAGGAAGTAGATTTTTTCCTCTAAATATTTTATTTATTTATTTGAGAGACAGAGAGGCAGATTTTATGTATGTATATGTGTGTATACATACATATACATTATATACATACATACATATATCTATACCTATATTTTTATGTATAAAGAGAGAGAAAGAGAATGGATGCACCAGGACCTCCAGTCACCGCAAACAAAATCCAGACACATGTGCCCACATGTGCATCTGGCTTACTGTGAGTACTGGGGAATCGAACCCGGGTCCTTAGGCTTTGCAGGCAAGCGCCTTAACCACTAAAGCCATCTCTCCAGCCCAGGTAGTAGAATTTTTATAAGGTGGGGCCTAGTAGAAGAAAGGTCACTGAAGGTGTGATTATTTATGTATTTATGAAAGAGAGAGAGAGAGTAAGGGCACGTAAGGGCATCTTACCACTGCAAACCAACTCCACACGCACGTGCCACTTTATGCATCTGGCTTTATGTGGGTACTGGGGAATCAAATGCAGACTGGCAGGATTTGCAAGCCAGCGCCCTTAACCACTGAGCCATCTCTCAAGCCCCTGGAGGTGTGACCTTGAAGGGAATATTAAGACCCCAACCACTTCCGGTCTGTCTTTCTGCTCCTCACCCACCACAAGGTGGACACCTCTTCTATCTTGTGCTCCTGATGTGGTGTGCTGTCTCTCCACAGGCCCAAAGGCACAGAGCCAAGGGACCATGGACTGAAACCATGAACCAAATAAACCTTTCCTCTTTATAAATTGGTTATCTCGGGAGTTTTGTCACAGTGACAGAAAGCTACTATATAGGAACAGAACTGATGGAATGATGATTTCAAAACGGATTTACAGGGCTAGAGAGTTGGCTTAGTGGTTAAGGTGCTTGTCTGTGAAGCCTAAGGACTTAGGTTCAACTCCCCAGAACCCACGTAAGCCAGGTCCACATGTGGGCATGGTGGTGCATATGTCTGGAGTTTATTTGCAGTGGCTAGAGGCCCTGGCATGCCCATTCTCTGTGTGTGTGCGTCTGCCTCTCAAATAAAAAAATAAAAAAAAAAAAAGAGCCAGGCATGGTGGAGTACACCTTTAATCCCAGCACTTGGGAGGCAGAGGTAGGAGGATCGCTGTGAGTTTGAGGCCACCCTGGAACTACATAGTAAATTCCAGGTCAGCCTGGGCTAGAGTGAAATCTAATCTCAAAAAAAAAAAAAAAAAAAAAAAAAAAAAGGATTTTCTGGAGTCTGGTCTGGGTAGTCTAAGAATGGCTGTCTGCTATCAGCGCCTTGGAGAGGCTGAGAATCTGGGAGCGGCTCAGTCCAGGAGTCTGAAACCTCAACAGCTCCAATCTGATACTGAAGGCCTGGAGGCTTCCTGGAGAGTGGCTGGCCTTCAGTCCACACTGAACGGCCAAAGATGGCGGGTGGCAGTGGCATTGGCAGTGACAGATGCCAGCAACAGGGAGAGGCACTCAGCAGCAAGGAGCGAAGGCAGGCAGGCAGTGGGCGCCGTCTCACCTGGCTCCCATAGACCTCTTTATACCTGAGCTGCCACAGGAAGTTGCTGCCCATTCTGGATTAGGGTCTCCCCCCCACCCAGTTACTTCATCCTTTCATCCTTCCAGGAAACACCCCAGTAGACCTGAACAGAGGCCTGTTTCTTTGTGGATTCCAGATCTGATCAAGTTGGCAAGCAAGATTAGCCATTCCAGCTACTAACACACAGAGATCTTAGCGTTGGGCTGAGGAGGCTCCATGACTTCAAGGGGTTCAGGGCTCCTTTCCAGTAGCTAATGGCTCTGAGATGATATGGGAAAGAGAGCCCGGGCCTCCGATTTCATAATATCACCAATATCAAGAAATGCCCATAATTCCCTCCCCCTGAGAATAGCTGACTACTGCTCCTACAATGCATAAACCACAGCCCCATGGGGAATACCTGCAACCCCACTGAGGAGCGTCCCCAGTGGAATGGGGGCAGGGACAAGGGAAAAGAGGGTGCCAACACATGATGTAGCTATACCAAACATGTTGCTAAAAATAATAATAAGCACTAAAAGGAATACAAAAATGTTACTAGAATATATTCATTTTTCCAAAGTATTAAAATAAGTCTGAGAAAGATTTTTTTTTTGTTTGTTTTTTTGAGGTAGGGTCTCTCTCTAGCCAAGGCTGACCTGGAATTCACTCTGTATCCTCAGGGTGGCCTCGAACTCATGGTGATCTCCTACCTCTGCCTCCCAAGTGCTGGGCGTGCACCACCACACCCGGCAGTTGTTTTTTTTTTTTTTTAAGAAATTCCCATAAACTATAGATGGAAGAGTGTATCAAATGTACTTGTCTACTGAAAAGGGTTGAAAAGAGAAATTCTGAAATATTAGTACCAGGACACAACAGACAGAGAACAGACAGAACTGGATGAGAAGGCAGGAGAACCAGAGCGTCATGGTTCACTGTGGGCTTCCCTCCATGCATACTGGGGAGGCCTTGGCATCCCAGTAGCTCCAAATGTGAGTTTACTAGGATATCTCATCTTTACAGATATGATCAGGGTTAAAATGAGGCCATCAGAATGGGCCCTGACCAAATAAATAGGACTGATGTCCTTATAAAATGGGGCAATTTACACACAGAGATACACACACGCACACACATGAGAAAGAGAGAGAGAGAGAGAATGTCACATGAAAGCGAAGATATCCATCGCAGAATAGATCAGTGTCTTTCAGAAAGATTCAGCCCTAACAATATCTTACTTTGAACTTAAAGTCTCCAGATGTGGGAGGCAATGCATTCCCGCTGTTGAAGTTATACTCAGTGGTACTTTGTTACATGAGCCCTAACAAGCTGGTGCCCAGGGCCTACCTGCTGGCCTGTGGGCTCCAGGCAGCCCCGTGATGGACCAGGTGCTCCCTACAACTCCAGCATCACTTCCAGCTGGGCGTGGGGGTGCGTATCTTTAATCCAGCCCTTGGGAGCTGACGTAGGAGGACTGGCTTGAGTTCAAGGCCAGCCTGAGGCTAAAGGGAGTTCCAGGTCAGCCTGGGCTAGAATAAGGCACTGCTTCAAAAAAAAGTGCGGGTGGGAGACTGAAGAGATGGCTCAATGGCTAAAGGTATTTGCTTGTAAAACGTTACAAGCCATTGCTGAAGCCCTTGGTTTCCCATCAGGAATAGATGGTAAGACTGTATTGCTGAAGACTGCACATACTTGGGCTGCAAGGTCACTGAGAAATCCTGCTGGAGCTGAGCTGAAAACCTCCTCCATGTGGACCAGCTGACAGAAAGCTGGAAGAAGCCATTCTGCCTGCAGTTCCATGGGAGAGAGAGAAATCACCCATGAAGATACTCAACAGTGGACACTGCAAGCCTTATATTTTGCCAGCCAGGCCAAATGAGCCAACAGGTGCAATAGTGGCACGTCTGTCATGGTGGAAACCAACTGCCCTCCAATTGGACTAGAGGCCCACTCCATGGGAGGGAATAAATATATCCCCAATACTGAAAACCTACAACAGTACGTAGTCATGAGCCCTAGGGGTGTAACGTCTGCTGCTGTCTGGCTAAACGTATATACTATACTTATCAAACTGCCCAGTAAGCACTTCTCTTAATGTTCATATCCAGATATTAATGCTATTCTCACTTTTGGTTGAGAGCCTTCTCTTTCAGATTGCAGTGACCTTGGGATGACTCAGAAGGCATCATGGTCCTGGAAAGAAGTGACAGGAGTGCTCAGCACTGCAATATCTTTATCACACCTTCCAAGGCTCAGGGTCCATTGCAGAAGAAGTGGCAGAAAGAATGTAAGAGCTAAAGGAAGGGTAGGACTCCTTACAGTGTGTGCTCCTCCAGACACAAAATGGCCTGGATATCCATGACCTCACAGTGCCTGACACTACCTACACAAGACTATCACAATAGGAGGAAAAGATCATGACATCAAAATAAGAGAGACTGATTGAGAGGGGGAGGGGATATGATGGAGAGTGGCGTTTCAAAGGGGAAAGTGGGGGGGGGGGAGGACGTTTCCATGGGATATTGTTTACAATCATGGAAGTTGTTAATAAAAACAATAATAAAAAAGAAAAATAAATAAAAACCAACGGCCTGGTTTGATTCTCCAGTACCTGCATAAAGCCAGACACACAAAGTGGTGCATGCATGTGGAGTTTGTTTACAATGGTAGGTCCTAGCATACCCATACTCTTTTTCTCTCTTTCTCTCTTATTTTCTCTCTCTCAAATAAATAAATAAATACTTCTATTAAAAGAAAAAATAGCCAGGCATGGTGGTGCACTTTTTAAATTTTTTTAAAATTATTTTAAATTTTTTATTTATTTATTTGAGAGCGACAGACACAGAGAGAAAGACAGATAGAGGGGGAGAGAGAATGAGTGCGCCAGGGCTTCCAGCCTCTGCAAACGAACTCCAGACGCGTGCGCCCCCTTGTGCATCTGGCTAACGTGGGACCTGGGGAACTGAGCCTCGAACCGGGGTCCTTAGGCTTCACAGGCAAGTGCTTAACCGCTAAGCCATCTCTCCAGCCCTAAAAATTTTTTGTTCATTTTTATTTATTTATTTGAGTGTGTGTGTGTGTGTGTGAGAGAGAGAGAGAGAGAGAGAGAGAGAATGGGCACACCAGCGCTTCCAGCCACTGCTAATGAACTCCAGATGCGTGCGCCCCCTTGTGCATCTGGCTAACGTGGGTCCTGGGGAATCGAGCCTTGAACCGGGGTTCTTAGGCTTCACAGGCAAGCGCTTAACCACTAAGCCATCTCTCCAACCCATGGTGGTGCACTTTTAATCCCAGCACTGAGGGGACAAAGGCTAGGAGGATTGCTGTAAGTTCAAAGCTACGGAGTGAGTTCCAGGTCAGTCTGGGCTAGAATGAGACCCTACCAGAAAGAAAGGGGGGGGAGGAATAAAGAAAGAAGGAAAGAAAGAAAGAAAGGAAGGAAGGAAGGAAGGAAGGAAGGAAGGAAGGAAGGAAGGAAGGAAGGAAGAAGGAAAGAAAGAAAGAAAAGGGAGGCAGGAAGGAAGGAAGAGAAGGAGAAATAATAGAATCACTTCCAGCCCAACACTGGGCCAATGAGAACAGAAGAACTGGCCACTCCAAACCTTAAACCACTCGTAGACTTACACCCTGACTTTGTATAATGCATCACAAACCGCTTCATTCCAAGACACCATTTTCTGGAGTAGCTAAGCCCAGAAACCTGGCAGGAGTTGCTGCCTGGTTTGGAAGCATTGTTTAAAGTAAGACACAGGGGATGGAGAGATGGCTCAGTGGTTAAGAGTGTTTGCTTGCAAAACCTGATGGTCCGGGTTTGATTTCCCAGTACCCACATATACCCACAATGCACAAAATGGTACATGTGTCTGCACGTCATTTGCAGTGGCAGGAGGCTCTGGCACACCAATTTTCTCTCTCTCTTCTCCTGCTCTTTTTCAAATACATAGAATAAAACTGTTAAAAATACAATGAAATGAAATGAAATGAAATGAAATGAAATGAAATGAAATGAAATGAAATGAAATGAAATGAAATGAAATGAAGCAGGACATAGCTGGACTTTGAAATGCATCTTGGAAATAAATCAGTAAATACAGCAAAGAGCATTACTCCCTTTCCCCACAAGCCTTGATCTTTCCTGCTTTCAAGTTCAAGTCTTATGCGTTATTCTTCCGTGTTATTATTGGATGGTAGTCAGGAAGAAGCCCAGGCCTTTGAACCCACCTTACTAACCACAGTCTCTTCTCCTGTCTCTTTCCCACAGCTTGGCCATCAATTCTGTTGGGTTTGCATGGGAATGTACGTGTGCTCGGTGGACTGAGTGTGTCTGGCCTGCAGGTGGAGGCTTGTTGGAGAAGGAGGCGTAGGAGGGGCGTGTCCAGGGTGGAGACCATGGTTGGCTTTCTGTGAGCATGCTGGGGAAGGTCTGTGGACTCTCGAAGGTGCCTTCTCCAATGAACACTCATGTCTTTTCGTTTGCAAGGCTTGTGTAAAGCAGACGCCTGGCTGAGGAGACTGAAAACAGAGCTGAAATTTAACGGCTCAGTTAAACAGCCTGTTTGATATTTGGACACCAATGTTGGTAAGATCATTCTAGAAAAGGGTCGTATTGGGAGGCATCTAGTGGGTAACTGTCACATCTGTGGGGGTAAAAAGAAATAAAATAAAGCAGGCTGATTCTAGGCCACACCTAAGGTTGACCTAACGTGACTTTTCACTCCGGGTGGGTGGGTGGGTAGAGAAGGGGAGGCCTCTCATGGTGCAGGACGGGGCTGGGGGCGGGGGTGGGGGGAGAGCGGGGAGGGTAATCTTTGAGGTTCCATCTGTGCTGAGTGAATCAAATGAGGATGATGTCACGCGTAATCTGCAGCCCCACTTCCAACTGCTGTAATTCCATGTGAATAATTCTGATAATGACCCTTTACTCAGCAAGGGTGGCATCCAGATAAGCTGATTGCCACAGCTCTCCTGTCAGCTCAAGTTCACAGCACATCCGACTGCCATCTGCCATGATGTAACACACTGCCACCGTGACTGGCATGTCCCTGTCGGACCTGCCGGGTTGTGGGAGAAAATGATGAAGCAAGAGCTTGTCTAGATGGAGCGCCGGAGCCGCCCTGTGAAGCACTCGGGCTTTGCTTCCTCTGCCCTCCTGGACCGTTCTTCCATCTGCTCCTGGCCTAGAAGCAAGGTCAGGGCATGGAGGCCTCAGACTCCAGGTTGCTTTTGTGTGAGGGGACGTGAGTGTAAGGAAGAAAGATTATGCTGGCAAAATGGTGGCACCTTGATTTATTAGCACACCTCAGTGTTAAAATTCTGACATCCGACTCCACAGTGGACACTGCAAGCCATATATTTTTTTCCAGCCAGGCCAAATGAGCCAATGGGTGCAATAGTGGCACGTCTGTCATGGTGGAAACCAACTGCCCTCTAATTGGCCTGGAGGCCCGCTCCATGGGAGGGAATTCATCCCTGATTCTGAAAACCTACAACAGGGGTAGTCATGAGCCCTAGGGGTGTAACATCTGCTGCTGTCTGGCTAAATGTATATACTATGTTCACCAAACTGCCCAATAAGCACTTCTCTTAATGTTCATACCCATATATTAATGCTACTCTCATTTGTGGTTGAGAAGCTTCTCTTTTCAGATGGCAGTGACCTTGGGATGACTCAGGAGGCATCATGGTGCTGGGAAGAAGTGACAGAGGAGTGATCAGCACTGCAGTATCTCTATCACACCTTCCAAGGCTCAGGGTCCATTGCAGAAGAAGTGGCAGAAAGAATGTAAGAGCTAAAGGAAGGGTAGGACTCCTTACAATGTGCTCCCCCGAGACACAAAATGGCCTGGATATCCATGATCTCATAGTGCCTGACACTACCTACACAAGACCATCATAATAGGAGGAAAAGATGATGACATCAAAATAAAGGAGAGACTGATTGAGAGGAGGAGGGGATATGATGGAGAGTGGAATTTCAAAGAGGAAAGCGGGGGGAGGGAGGGCATTACCATAGGTTATTGTTTATAATCATGGAAGTTGTTAATAAAAAATACATAAATAAAATATTTTTAGAAATTCTGACATTGGGCTGGAGAAATGGCTTAAAGGATAAGGCACTTGCCTTCAAAGCCAAAGGACCTAGTTCAATTCCCCAGCACCCATGTAAGCCAGATGTACAAGGTGGTGCACGCATCTGGAGTTTGTCTGCAGTGGCTGGAGGCCCTGACGTGCCCATTCTCTCTCTGCCTCTTCCTCTCACTCTCTCTTTCAAATAAACAAATAAATAAAAACAATAATTTTAAGTTTGGCTTCACAGGCAAATGCCTTAACTGCTAAGCCATTTCTCCAGCCCTAAAATTTTTTTATTTTACTTTTATTTTTTTATTTGAGGGAGAGAGAGAGAGAGAGAGAGAGAATAGGCATGCCAGGGTATTCAGGAGGAATAGAACCTAGGCTCTTTAGCTTTGCAGGCAAGCACCTCATCTGATAAACTATCCCTCTAGCCCAAAATAAAAATATTTTTAAATGAAATAATATATTAAAAAAATTCTGGGGCTGGAGAGATGGCTTAGCGGTTAAGCACTTGCCTGTGAAGCCTAAGGACCCCGGTTCGAGGCTCGATTCCCCAGGTCCCAAGTTAGCCAGATGCACAAGGGGGCGCACGCGTCTGGAGTTCGTTTGCAGAGGCTGGAAGCCCTGGCGTGCCCATTCTCTCTCTCTCCCTCTCTCTGTCTTTCTCTCTGTCTGTCGCTCTCAAATAAATAAATAAATAAAAGTATTAAAAAAAAATTCTGGCACCATCAAATGTCCCATGTGCCACATACAATTTTTATGTCAGCTTGTCCAATTTCTTTCTCTCTTTGGGGAACCACCCATCATTCTATTCCCAGCCTGAGTGTTTTATTTATTCATTTATTTATTTGTTGTTTGGAAGGCGGTGCTCATCCATACTTCTCTAGAAGGCTACTTTATAGCCCAGGCCCAACCAATGAGAGTGCTGTCCTTCCCAGACACAGTGATTGGTACAGGCCTGGTCAAGTCAAGGACTCTCCTGGGATTTTTGTCACAGTCGTTGATTAGGAAAGAGGTGTTTTCTTTTGACTGAAGTACCAGGATTCCTTCTAGAAGGGCCAGGTGGCCCTCCTGCCAGGTTGGGAGAATAGGCTAACCAAGAATACATGAATACAGAATAGAAACAAGAGCTGACAGATGGAAAATGGAGAGAGAAGAGTGGAGGGTAGGGAGGGAGAGGGAGAAACTGAGACAAAGAAACACAGTGAGACTAGAAAAAATTTTAAAATATGGAATCGCTGGGCGTGGTGGCGCACGCCTTTAGTCCCAGCACTCGGGAGGCAGAGGTAGGAGGATCACTGTGAGTTCGAGGTCACCCTGAGACTATACAAAGTGAATTCCAGGTCAATCTGGGCTAGAGTGATACCCTATGTTAAAAAACGAAAAAAAAAAAAAAAAAAAAGGAATCAATTCAAGCAAACTAGATCTAGATACTTGAGTTTCAATTTTTAAATGTTTTTATTTATTGAGAAATAGAGAGAGAATGGACACACCAGTTGCCTCTAGTCATTGCAAATGAACTCCAGATGCATGTGGCACCATGTGCATTTGGTTTACATGGGTTCTGGGGAATCAAACCTGGGTCCTTAGGCTTTGCAGGGAAATGCCTTAACTGCTAAGCCATCTCTCCCGCCCTAGATCTACATACTTGAATGGAGGCCAGAAGTTGATGATTTGCCTGTGTTCCCACCTCAATCTTGGGTTGTGTTTCCACCATTTACAAGTGATAAGAGTGGGCCCAGCACGCAGTCTCTCTGGGATGTCTCATACTCACTGCTCTGCTTTTGAGGGCAGGGGTGACCCGCCACCTGTCACAGAAGGCCCACATGTCCCCTGCAAAGCCCCTCGTTTTTCTCAACCACCACCCATGATTTTCTACTTTCTCGCTCATCTTTCCTTTTCATTTTCCCTTGCCTTGACTTCACCTTTTAAAAGATGTTGAACATTCTGTTTTGTCAATGAGTAACAAGTGCTGGTCCAAGCAGCATAGAGGACAGAAACAGAGAGCAGTGGAGGGGACTCCCACAGGCCTATTCGGGAACAATCTCCATACAAAAATGCAGAAGAGTTGAAGGAAATTATAGGACATTAAAATTTGGAGTGGCATGCGTGGTGGTACACACCTTTAATCCCAGCACTTGGGAGGCCGAGGTAGGAGGGTTGCTATGAATTTGAGGCCACCCTGAGACGACATAATGAATTCCAGGTCAGCCTGGGCTAGAGCGAGACCCTACCTTGAAAAACCAAAATAAAAAAAAGAAACTGATTTTTTTTTTTACATTTAAACATCATTTTTAAGCTATCATAGGAGAAATGTTGGGTTGGCAATCCCAATGAATTGCATTTATAGCTCACCTTGTGTAGAATGAGTTTTAATAATATTAGAGTCTTCAATTCATGAACATGGATGCCTTTCCTTTTATTTGTGTCTTTTAATTTTTTTCCCCAGCAAGGTTTTATGGTTTTCAGCACACCAGTCTTTCATCTCTTTGGTTAAGTTTTTTCTTAAGAGTATTCTTCTTCTTGATTATGTTATAAATGGTATAGTTTCTCAATTTCCTCTTGGATTGTTCATTACTATTATATAGAAATGTGATTGGTTTTTACATGCTGGTTTTATCTCCAGCAACTTCACTGAATATACTATGACTGTATGCATGCATGTGGAATCTTTTTTTTTGGTTTTTCAAGGTAGGGTCTCACTCTGGTCCAGGCTGACCTGGAATTAACTCTGTAGTCTCAGGGTGGCCTCGAACTCATGGCGATCCTCCTACCTCTGCCGCCCGAGTGCTGGGATTAAAGGCATGCGCCACCACGCCCGGCTCCACATGTGGAATCTTTATGCTCCTAGGCCAATTTCTTTTCTTTTTCTTTTTTGGTATTTTGAGGTAGGGTTTTACCCTAGTCCGGGCTGATTTCACTCTGTATTCTCAGGGTGGCCTTGAACTCACAGCGATCCTCCTACCTCTGCCTCCTGAGTGCTGGTATTAAAGGTGTGCGCCACCACACCTGACTCATATTTTTTCTCTTATGCCTTGTGCCTACCTTGGACTCTTCCGTAGGCCAGGAAGAAACACAGGTGAGGTTAAAGTCTTGGGTTTAACCTGAGCCAGACAGGGGAGCAGAGGGAAGGAGGCGTCCAACCCTAGGCTCTGGGAGAATTCTTATAAACACAAAATAATGGCCATCAGACACTAGCATTTTAATGAACAATTTTAATGGCTTATCAAGATAATCCCTCGATTTGAAAGGATTAAATTCCATTTGACAAAGCTACTGACCCATGTAGAAAGAAATCTCACGTGCTGTTCTTGTCGCTGCAGCCAGGCTTGGGGTGGCTGTGTGCAGAGAAAGCAGCTGGTGGGAGCCACTGTCCCCAAGCGAATGAAAACAGCCTGTCCCCAGAAGCTAGACTCTTAAAGCCAACAATAAGTTGGAAGTCATTTCAAGGTGATAATTACATACCAAGGCGATATAAGAATGGAAAAGATGGCTGGAGATATTGCTTAGTGGTTAAGGCATTTGCCTGTGAAGCCTGAGGACCCAGGTTCAATTCCCATGTAAACAAGCAGTGGCCAGAGGCCCTGGTGAACCCCTTTTCTCTTTCTCTCAGAAACAATAAAAAGTAATAGGAAAGCACTCTGTATACCTTGTTTTTTTCTATTTTGTTACTTCCTTATCTTTCTCCCTCTGTTCTCTCTCCCTCATTTTTTGTTCTTTCTTTTTTTCTAAACCAGATGAGATTAAATATATTTAAATGGCCTTCAATTTATGATAGTGTGGCTTACCATTATTTGTAAGAGTGTATGTTGTATACGTGTGTGTGTGTGTGTGCGTGTGTATGTAGATGTGTGGCATGCACTTTCCAGAGGAGAACGTCCATTGTTACTCATCCACATATTTCCTTGAGAGCTTGCTGACTCCTGGCAGTTCTCTAGTTTTGACTCCCCACAGGGCTGGGGTTCCACTGTGTATGGCCCTACCCAACTATTACATGGGGGCTGGGGAATTAAACTCAGGTGGTCTCAGACCCCTCAGGGCCTTGTGCCAGGGAAGGAAGGACTCACAACTGCTGAGCCATCCCTCCAGCCCAATAGTGTGACACCATTTTTTGAGTATAATGGTATGAAAACATCCATCAATTCATAAAAGCTATACTTGTAATTTGAGACTATGATTTGGAGCTTGTTTACAGCAGCAAGAGGTGCTGGCATACCCAAGCTCTCCCCCTCCCCCCCCAACAATAAATACAATATCAAAGATGTATGAAGATTAAAAGAAAGTAAGAAAATTACAAAAAAATACATAAATTATAGGTGTATTTTCATAATTCCACATGAAAAACATCACCAGACAATGAAACTTGGTTGCTCCTCAGTGTAACAAATAATAAAGACTCCAAATATTCCCACAGAGTCCCTAGAGGCAGAGCAGGCTGAGAATGATTTGCTGACAGACGAGGTAAGGCTAGAAGACATGACCGGTTGGATCTGAAATGTCCCCAGAAGGCCCACGTGTTGAAAGGCTCAGCACCCAGTCTGTGATGCTGCTGGGACATGGTGGAAACACTGAGTTGGAGCTTCTTGGAAGGGAGTCAGGCCCCTGGGTGCATATTGTTGACAGGGATACTGGCCCTCAGTTCCTTCCTGTGTCCTAGCTTGCTTCCCACTTGCCATGAGATGAATTGTCCCCTCCCCCATGATGGAATGGGCCACCACCACCCAAAGCCACTGAGCTATGCAATCCTAGACGGAACACCCTGAAACACAAACTTCTCCTTAGAAGTTTTATTATTAGTATTATTGTTATTTCTTTCTTTCTTTTTTTGGTTTTTCGAGGTAGGGTTTCACTGCAGCTCAGACTGACCTAGAATTCACTGTGTAGTCTCAGGTGGCCTCGAACTCACGGTGATCCTCCTACCTCTGCTTCCTGAGTATTATTATTAATTGAGAGAGAGAGAGAGAGAGAGAGAGAGAGAGAGAATTGGCATGCCAGGGCCTCCACCACTGCCATCGAACTCCAGATGATTGCACCACCTAGAAAGCATGTGCGACCTTCCAGTTGCCTCACCTTTGTGCATCTGGCTTACGTGGGATCTGGAGAGTAGAGCATGGGTCCTTAGACTTTGCAGGCAAGTGCCTTAACCTCTAAGCCACCTCTCCAGTCCAGAAGATTTTTTTTTAAATAGTTAATTTATGAAGCAGAGGATGGGAGCACCAGGGTCTATTGCAAATGAACTCCAGAAGCATGTGCACCTGGCTATCTGTGGGTACTGGGGTATCAAACCTGGGCCATTAGGCTTTGTGAGCAAGCGTCTTCAGTCACTGATCTATGTCTCCAGCCCCCCCTTGTAAGTTTTTTTTTTTTTTTTTTTTTTTTGGTTTTTCGAGGTAGGGTCTCACTCTGGCTCAGGCTGACCTGGAATTCACTATGTAGTCTCAGGGTGGCCTCGAACTCTCGGCGATCCTCCTACCTCTGCCTCCCGAGTGCTGGGATTAAAGGCGTGTGCCACCACGCCCGGCTCCTTGTAAGTTTTATCTCAGCTATTTGTCACAGTGACAGAAAAATGATGGACATGGGTAGGATCAGAAGACAGAGATGAGAATGCTCAGACCTGCTTCAAGGACAGTCAACAGACCATTTATCAAGAGTTGAAAATTTGAGGGCTTAGCACTTAGGGCGTTTGCCCACAAAGCCAAGGGACCCAGGTTCGATTTTCCAGGACCCACGTTAGCCAGATGCACAAGGGGGCGCACACATCTGGAGTTCATTTGCAGTGGCTGGAGGTCCTGGCATGCTCTCTCTCTCTCCCCCTCTCTCTCCCTTGTTGTCTATCAAATAAATAAATAAATAAAAATAAAATATTTCAAAACAAAGAGTTGAAAATTTGAAAATGAGAATTAGAGATGTTAATAACAAATGCAATTACCTTGAGTAAGTTGGTAACATGCAGAGCTCTAAACTCGATAGTTTGGTGTTTTTTTTTTTTAATTTTTATTTTTTAGAAAGAATGGATGTGTCAGGGCTTCTTGCCACTGCAAATGAACTCCAGATGCATGTGCTACTTTGTGCATTTGGCTTACATGGGTACTGGGGGATCGAACCTGAGTAGGAAGGTTTTGCAAGCAAGTGGCTTTAACTGCTGAGCCATCAAGGACTCTGTGAGTATTAGAGAATGAGAGGAAAGACTGTGGAATGCAGGATGGGGTAGAAAGTTCCTTGGACATATTGATGATTTGACAATTGATGCTCTAAAGAGTCTCTTCCTTCCTTCTTTTCTTCCTTCTTTTCTTCCTTCTTTTCTTCCTTCTTTTCTTCCTTCTTTTCTTCCTTCCTTCCTTCCTTCCTTCCTTCCTTCCTTCCTTCCTTCCTTCCTTCCTTCCTTCCTTCCTTCCTTCCTTCCTTCCTTCCTTCCTTCCTTCCTTCCTTCCTTCCTTCCTTCCTTCCTTCCTTCCTTCCTTCCTTCCTGTCCTTTTTTCTTTTTGTGCTTGGGACTGAGGCCCTTGTCATGCTAAGTACATGTTCTACAACCGAGCTACCCCCCCCCCACCCCACCAGCCCTACAGCCTACAACTGGGCATCCATTAGGATTCATAGAGCTGCTTTAATCCTTTCAGAAACCCTGAGAGGCAGAGTCGCCCCCACACTGGCACGAAGCACCGGAGTTCCCAGACAGGGCAGTCCTTTGCCCGGGGCCAGGCAGGTAGGAAAGGGGAACCCGAGGTCACACTGAAGGGAAGTCGGGGTGGAGCGGTCGGTGGGGCGCCAGTTCTTTAGCCGATGGTGGCCCAGCACCAGAGCTGCACACGCTCAACTAGGGCAGCAAACGTGAAAGAAACGCTGAACAGAGCAGGCGGGAACTTAAGTTTCAGAACTGATATGGGAAGCTTATTTTGGTTCAAACATGGCCTATTTTTTGTTCTTTGTTGTTTTGATTTTTCGAGGAAGGGTCTCGCTTAGCCCAAGCTGCCTTGAAATTCACTATGCACTCTCAGCGGGGTCTGGAACTCACGGCGGATCCTCCTACCTCTGCCTCCTGAGGGCTGGGATTAAAGGTGTGTGCCACCACAGCCTAGGCCTATTTTTGTTTTTAATTTTAATTTAATTTAATTTATTTTTATTTTTTGTTCATTTTTATTTATTTATTTGAGAGTGATGGACAGTCAGAGAAAGAGGCAGAGGGAGAGAGAGAATGGGTGCGCCAGAGTCTCCAGCCACTGCAAACGAACTGCAGATGCATGCGCCCCCTTGTGCATCTGGCTTACATGGGTCCTGGGAAATCGAGCCCTTAACCTTAGGCTTCACGCTTAACCGCTAAGCCATCTCTCCAGTCCTTAATTTTATTTTTTGTTAACATATTTTGTATGGATATATCACATGTTGGTAACATCTTTTCCCTCCTACCCGTCCCCATTCTACTGCTGGTATTTCCCATGGGGTTGTGGGTTATGCATTGTAGGAGCAGCAGTCAGTTATTTTAGGGGGAGGGAATGCCTCTGGGCATGATGGCCCAACCTGTGGCTCTTATAATCTTTCTTCCCTCTCTTCTGCAAAATGTGTGTTTTTAAAATTTTTTTTTAAATATTTTTTTGTTTGTTTTTATTTATTTGAGAGTGACAGAGAGAGAAAGAGGCAGGACAGAGAGAGAGAGAGAGAGAGAGAGAGAGAATGGGCGCGCCAGGGCCTCCAGCCACTGCAAACAAACCCCAGACGCATGCGCCCCCTTGAGCATCTGGTTAACGTGGGTTCTGGGGAATCGAGCCTTGAACCGGGGTCCTTAGGCTTCATAGGTAAGGCTTAACTGCTAAACCATCTCTCCAGCCCAAAATGCATGTTTTAAGTCTACTTCTGTGATGAGTTCTTAGGAGCCTCTGGATCTCTGCTTTGGTGGGTGTTGAGTATCCTCAGGGTCTCTCTCCTTCACCCTGGCACTGATTGTCAGGCTCACCGTGGAAGCAGAGCTCTTGCTGATCCCCCACTTCCTCTGTGGTTTCACCTGGGCCTTGGCTGAAATGTGAGAAGTGGTTTATCTCCTCAGTCTTGCTACCTTCTGAAAGAAAAAAAAAAAAAACAACAGATTCTCCAATGGAGAGTCAAGTCAACACAGGTTAAATAGAACAAATGTTATTAATTTAGGGAGATTTTGATGGATGTAGCCCTTCTTTTAGCCAAAGACTAGTGGGAGCTTGACATTGGAGAGCATAATCTTTGTCTCCATAGGATTCTGACGTGGTTCTCATTTCCAGATATGGGCTCCTTTTCACTGAGTGGATATCTTAGCCAATCAGAAGGCCATTGTTTACCCACCAACGCTGGGTGCCACCATGGCACTGGTGGGCACTTCTTGTCAGGGTGGTTGCTTCTGAGTAGCTTAGACCCCTGCTTGCTCACACCATTGTTGGCCACTTTCCTCCAGTAGCTTCCCAGCACCAGACTGGCTAACTGGGAACTGGCTTTCTTCCAGATTCCAGCCGGGTCTCTCCGTGTTCTGTGTTAGTGGAATATGGTAGACCTATTTTTTAAATTAATTCCCTAGTTACTTCTGAGGGTGTGTGTGCACGTGACAGGAACTCTGTCATGGATGCAAATGAATATGTACCTGTCTGGCTTTAGGTGAGTAGCTGGGGAATTGAACCTGGGCAGGCACGGTTTGTGAGCAAGCTCCTTTACCTGCTGAGCCATCACCCCAGCCCCAAAGCAAGCAAGGTCTATTTGTGAACACTTAACTGGCCTTAGAGAAATACAATGATCACAGTGTCATCCCTACACAACAACATAAAGGTCGAGGATGAGTGATTATTAATGAACATGAACATGTACAACATGGGAAAGAATTCCACAAATACAGCAAGTCACTACATACAGCGCCTCAGCTTAGGAGGGGAGGGTATGGAAGTGGTTAAGACCAGGCATTCACTGCAGGGAAATATTGGCTCTGGACTTGGAGGGAAGAAGTAAGAGGATGGTGGTGTGCATGAGACGCCTCAACATCTCCACTGTTGACATTCTGACTGGATAATCTTTGGCTGTGGGGGACTGTGCATTCTAGGGTGTTTAGCAATATTTTGGCTCCTGCACACTAGATAGTGTGCCCAATTGTGATAGCCAAAATGATTCCATTGCCAAGTCTTCCCTGGAGGGCAACCATGGTTCAAAAGCACTGTTCCAAGTCAAGAGGATGATGTGAGAAAGGAAGCGTCTGGGGGGAATAAAGAGGCATCTGTGTGTGCCGGATGAAAATGTGTTCCTTGGAACACTGGCATCTTGTGAGATAAGTAATGAGCCCTTAAACAGGATTCATGTTCAAGTGGTATTGAGGGCCGCATATCATTCCCCTCTCACTTGAAGGCTGGTAGTAAATATCAGAATAGTAAAGGCTTTGAGAGATTGTACAAGAAAGCTGTGATTTTGGATAAATTAAATTACCGCAGAATGCTTGTTACCAAGAGGCTTCCCAAAGGCCACTGCTATACTGCAGGACACAGCCTGGAAAACGACAGTGGATGTGTCTGAGCCACAGGGTGTGTGGACGATTTGAAGCCAGAAGAGTGCAGATAGATTCTTGAGCCGGATTCAAAGGGCTCGGCACCAAGTTAGGAACTCAGAATTTCATCTAGTTAGGAACACAGAGGTACCAGCAGGTGACGCAATTAAAATACCTTTAGTTATTCATTTGACATTTATTAAGCAACATTAACCTGACGGCAGTGGGCAAAGAGATTAGAAGATAGAGACATGAAACCTAAGTGCTTTCTTATTTCAAAAACAGTAAAAGTGGCCATGGTGAGAGGAAGGGGCCTGTGGAAAAAAAAAATTTTAGAGAGATGAACAGAACATAGTGTCTTACCTTAAGGCTCTTGATCCATTTTATAGCCAAGTGCTCTGCCCTGAGCTATACCTACTCTTTGATCCATTTTGAATGGAAATTTGTACAGGGTGAGAGATAAGGATACAGTTTCACTATGCTACACGTGGCTATCCAGTTTTCAGCATGGTTTCTTAAAGTGGCCGTCTTTCCCCCAATGTGTGTTTTTGGTATCGTCATAGAAAATCAAGAGGCTGTAGCTGTATGGATTAATTTCTAAATTCTCTATTTTATTCTGTTAGTCCATGCCTGCCTTTTTAAACTGTGAGTTGTGGCCCCATATGGAGTTGCATAATTAAACATTGGATTTCCGAACAAAACTGGTACGTTACTGAGACTTTTTACATCTATGTTGATGAGGGATGTCTATACTTTTGTTGTTGTATCTTTATCTGGTTCTGGTACCAGGGTAATGCTGGCTTTAGAGAATGGGTTTGGTAGTGTGCCTTCCATTTCCATTGGTGTTAGTGCTTTTTTTTGGAAGTGTGGTAGAGGGCTGGAGAAATTGCTCAGTGGTTAAGATACTTGCCTGCAAAGCCCAATGGCCTGGGGTTGATTCCTTAGTACCCACATAAAGCCAGATGCACAAAGTGGTGCATACATATGGAGTTCATTTGAAGTAGCTAGAGGCCCTGGCATGCCCACTCTCTCTCTTCTCTCTGTCTCTCTTTCCATGCAAATAAGTAGATAATTTTGTTTGTTTGTTTGTTTTTTGAGGTAGGGTCTCACTCTGGCCCAGGCTGACCTGGAATTCACTATGTAGTCTCAGGGTGGCCTCGAACTCACTGAGATCCTCTTACCTCTGCCTCCCAAATACTGGGATTAAAGGTGTGCACCACCATGTCGGGCTCTAAATGATAATATATATATATATATATATATATATATATATATATATATATGTGTGTGTGTGTGTGTGTGTGTGTGTGTGTGTGTGTGTGTGTGTACACACACACACATACATACATACATATATACATATATACATATATATGTAATTTTTAATTGACAACTTTTATACTTACAGACAATAAACCATGATATTTCCATCCCCCCCCCACTTTCCCCTTCACAACTCTGCTCTCCATCATATTCCCTCCCTCTCTCCATGGGAACAAAAGAAAAGCTTCAAAGTTAAAGATTGGTTTCCATTTGAAAGCAGAAAAGAGCTATTAAAGAAAGGCAAAAGGCGGGCTGGAGAGAGAGAGGGCTTAGTAGTTAAGGCGCTTGCCTGTGCACCTAAGAATGCATATTCCAACCTGCAGGTCCCACATGAGCCAGATGCAAAGTAAGGCAAGCATGCAAGGGGACGCATGCATCTGGAGTTTGTTTACAGTGACTGAAAGGCCCTGGTGTGCCCATTCTCTCTCTCTTTCTCTTTCTCTGGTTCTCTCTCAACAATAAAATAATTAAAAAAAAAAAAAAAAAGAAAGGCAAAAAGTAAAGAGCTAAGCTCAGGAGGTGAAATGCATTCCACGTTCTCCCAGTTTCCTTCTGTGCCCATCACAAGGAGCATGACAGAAAGACCAGCTGGATACAGTTTCCAGAGGTCTCATGGGACTCTGGAGACAGAAATTGGTGCGCGAGGGTTCCAGGGCAGCCAGAACTTGAGGCCATGTCAGAAAGTAAAAGAAGATGAGATGATTCAGCCCAGTTGGCGGAGCAGCTTTTCCCTTGAAGGAGTCTGTACATTTCCAACAGCACAGACCTCAAAGGTGGGGAAACTATGCCGAAAGTGGCAGGAGAGAAACAGAACACACCAGCAGAGTAACTCACCATCTCACTGAGTCTGAGAAGATCCTAACTGGAGGTCAGGCGGTGCTGAAGGACCAAAGAAAAGACCCTGCATTTCAACTGGGTCTCCGCAGAGAATATTTTGGTGTTAAAAACAAAACCAGAAATAGACAAGAGGGGTTGGGGAGATGGCTCAATGACTAAGAACACGTGAGCCACTTAAGCATGGGGATCGGCTGGAGACAGCCACGTTTAACTCTCCAGAGCCCATGTAAAAAGCTGGTCATGCATGCCTGACCTCAGGGTGTGGGATGGGAAAGCCTGAGATGCACTGGGGCTCACTGGTGAGCAGCAGCTCAATGTTGAGGGAAGAACTGTGTCTCCAGAAAGTACATGGATGAGTGACAAAAGAAGGAAAGGGCTGGAGAGATGGCTTAGTGGTTAAGCGCTTGCCTGTGAAGCCTAAGGACCCCGGTTCGAGGCTCGGTTCCCCAGGTCCCACATTAGCCAGATGCACAAGGGGGCGCACACGTCTGGAGTTGTTTGCAGAGGCTGGAAGCCCTGGCACGCCCATTCTCTCTCTCTCCCTCTATCTGTCTTTCTCTCTGTGTCTGTCTCTCTCAAATAAATAAATAAAAATTAAAAAAAAAAAAGAAGGAAAGGACACCCAGTGATCTCTGGCCTCTGCATATGTGTGCATGGGGTGCAAGCATGTGCACAGATATGTGTATACACCACATATCACATACAGCACACACATTCTACACACCCACAAACTAAACAAAACCTTGTGTTGCAGTTTCTTTTCATCACTGGGGCAAATACCCTACCAAAAGCAGCTTATGGGAGGAAAGGGTTTATTTCCAGCTTACAGATTCCAGGGAAGATCCATCATGGCAGAAGAAGCTGGCTCCCTTCCTGATGCATCCACAGCAGAGAGAAAAGCCAATACCAGCAAACATGGCCGGAGCTCAGACCTGCTCTGAACATACCTGAGGGGTGGACAACCAGATTGGCTCCCAGAGACACCTTCTCCAGCAGGCTGCTGGAGATTAAAAGTAAGACATTTAACTTCAATCAAACATTCCTGAGGCTATGGGGCATAATTCACATTCAAACCATCATGCTCTACCTATAGCACCAGCTCCTAGAAAGGATAAGGCAAGAGGATCACTTGAGCCCAGTTTGAGGCCAGCCTGGGCAACATGGCAAGACCCGGTTCAACAATAAAATGTTTTTAAACTCCATCTCACTTTTTAAAAGCTCCATGTGGCTTGAAGATCTGAAATGCAAAAGTAAAACAATCACACCTTCAAACAGTAACCCAGGAAAATATTGTAGGTATGCGATGATTTCTTAACTAGTACATGAAATTTCTAGGCAAAATAACAAACATTTATCAATTAGAATGCATTAAATTGAGAAAATGTCTAGTTCATGAAGATGCCATTTTAAGAGGGGAAAGGCAGCTATAGACTGAAGGAAGTATATTGCTCTAACAAAGGATGTATTCAGAATAAAGAAAGAAGTCCTTTAAGTTGCCAAGGGGGGGGGGGAGCAGGGGGTGGGGTTAGCATGCATATCACCAGAGAATATATAAATGGCCAATATGTATCTGAAAAACAGCCTCATTATTCATCAGGAAAATGCAAATTTCGGCCACACTTAAATGTCACTCTTTAACCCACCAACACATCTGCTGGCAAAAGCAATTGAGTGTCTGGGAGGATGTGAACAAGTCGGGGTCTCGCCCAGTGCTGAGGGACCACGCAGTGGGGCCACTGCTTCACACGGCTCAGCCACTACCCTCCCAGGTAAACTTGACAGAAAGGCCTACATGTGTGCTGAAAAGACGTGTGAAGACGCTTATAGGCATGCGATTGTCACAACTCCAAACTAGAGACCACCCAAATCCCCTTCACCATACAAAATTACAAAATGAATTATAATAAATTTACCTAATAAAATATTATAAAGCATGGAAAATTAGTTAACTACTGCTCCATGCAAGAACGGGGTGATTAGCACACACATAATATTAAGGAAAAGAGGTCAGGCAACAATCAAAGGTATTAAATAATTTCATTTGGGCTGGAGAGATGGCTTAGCGGTTAAGCACTTGCCTGTGAAGCCTAAGGACCCCAGTTTGAGGCTCAGTTCCCCAGGTCCCACGTTAGCCAGATGCACAAGGGGGCGCACGCGTCTGGAGTTCGTTTGCAGAGGCTGGAAGCCCTGGCGCGCCCACTCTCTCTCTCTCCCTCAATCTGTCTTTCTCTCTGTGTCTGTCGCTCTCAAATAAATAAATAAATAATTTTAAAAAAAGATAAAAATAATTTCATTTATACAGAATTTAAAAACAAAGTGAAGCATCACACACCCATTATGGCTACTATCAAAACTGAAATAGGGAGCTGGGTGTGGCAGCTTGTGCCTGTGATCCCAGAACTTGGGGAGTAGAGGCAGGAGAATCAAGACTTCAAGGTTATTCTTAGCTATATAGCCTGGCCTACATGAGATCTTGTCTCAAAAAACAACAACATCAACAACAAAAAACCCCAATCAAACAAAACAACAAAGTAGTGTTGGCAAAGATGTAGAAACATTGTAACCCTGTGTCCCATGGTAGGAAACATTATAACCCCTGTGCCCTGTGGTAAGAAATATTGTAACTTTTGTGTCCCATGGTAGGAAACATTATAACCCCTGTGCCCTATGGTAAAAAACATTGTAACCTTTGTGCTTTATGGTTAAAACAAAACAACAACAAAACATTGTAACCCTTGAGCCCTATGGTAGGAAACACTGTAATCTTGTACCCTGTAGTAGGAAACATTGTAACCCTTGTGTCTTAGCAATGAAAATTACCTCAGCCACAGTGGAAAACCATATGGTGATTCCTCAAAACACTAAAAATGAGATTATATATGATTCAGCCATTCAACTTCTGATTTTTTGTTTTGTTTTGTTTTCAAGGTAGGGTGTCACTCTACCTAGGCTGACCAGGAATTCATTCTGTCGTCCCAGGCTGGCCTCAGACTCACAGCAATCCTCCTACCTCAGCCTCCTAAATGCTGGCAATCCTACTTCAGGATATAGATCCGAAAGAATTTCAGACTTGGGAAGAAACACTGCACAGCCATGATTATAGCAGCACCTGTCAATATAGACAAAGAATCAAATAATCAAACCAGTAGAAACAACCCAACTTCCCACTGACAGGAAAATAAACAAAGTACAGTATGTCCACACAGTGGAATATTATTAAGCCTTTGAAATGACAACGTGGTTAAATTTGATGTTAACCTACACTAAATGAAATGATCCAGCCACAAAATATCCAAGTTCCTTGTGGTTCTTTTTTTTTTTTTTGGTTTTTCGAGGTAAGGTCTCACTGTAGCCCAGGCTGACCTGGAATTCACTATGGAGTCTCAGGGTGGCCTTGAACTCACGGCAATCCTCCTACCTCTGCCTCCTGAGTGTTGGGATTAAAGGCGTGAGCCACCACGCCCGGCTTCTCTCTTTTTTTTTTTTTGTTATTGTTGTTTGTTTTTATTTATTTTTTTTGAGAGCAACAGACAGAGAGAAAGAGGCAGATAGAGAAAGAGAGAATGGGCGTGGCCAGGGTCTCCAGCCACTGCAAATGAATTCCAGGTATGCACACCCCTTGTGCGTTTGGCTAACGTGGGTCCTGGGAAATCAAGCCTCAAACCAGGGTCCTTAGGCTTCACAGGCAAGCGCTTAGTCTCTCCAGCCCCCTTGCGGTTCTCGTAGATGAGCTATGTACTGTAGTCCAATTCAGAGCTAGAAAGCAGAATGATGGTTGTCAAAGGTTGGAGGTAGGTGGAACTTGGGAGTTATTATTTAGTGGTTTACAGATTTAATTTAGCAAGATAGGAAGAGAGTTGAAGATTGCTAGAATGTGAATAAACTCCACACTGCCAGTCTGCTTATTTATGGGGGGTTAAAGTTAAGGGCAGTAGCTTAATGATAGAGAGTTTGCCTGGCATGTGCAGCCTAGGCCCTGGGTTCAATCCCAGCACTGCCAAAAAAAAAAAAAAAAGTGAAAATTAAAATATGAGTTTTTTTCTTTTAATACATGAAGACCTTTAACAAGTCACTTAAGCAGTAATATACTCTTTTAGGAAAAATGGACAAAGGACACAAGAAGAGAAGCAAGTTGCCAAGAAATGGGCCCAATATCACAAGCAATCAAAAACGCACATCTCTTATGCATATGGGTTCATCAGATTGGCAAAGTTTAAAAAGAGTCTCGGAGCCCAGCGTTGGCATGCATTTGAGGAAATGGACTCTATCATACTCTGATGTGGAAACTAAACCCTTCAGGGTAGAAGAGTAATCTGTATCAAAACTGAAAATAAACTTTCCCTTCAATTGAGCAATTTAAGCTCTAGAAAATTATCTTTAATAACCAGCCAAATAGCCAAAAGATGTTGTTAGGGTTTGAATTTGAAATATCCCCCACAGGTTCATGTACTGAAGGCTTGGGCCCAGACGGCGCCGCTGTTGTAGGCGGTAGGAGAAATAGGAGTCAGGGCCTTGTTGGAGGAAGTAGATTACTAGGGGTGTTTTAGTTACCTTCTTGTTGCTGGGACAAAATACCTGACCAAAAGCAGCCGATGGGGGACTGTAGAGATGGCTTAGCAGTGAAGGTACTTGCCTGCAAACCCAAAGGACCCAGGTTATATTCCCTAGTACCCAAATAAAAGCCAGATGCACAGGGTGGTGCATGTGTCTGGAGTTCATTCGCAATGGCTGGAGGCCCTGGCACACCCTTACTCTCTATCTCTCTCTCTCTAATAAATAAATAAAAAATATTTTTTAAGAAAGCAGGGCTGAGCTGAGGAAATAGCTTAGCAATTAAGGCATTTGCCTGAGAAGCCCAAGGACCCCGGTTCGATTCCCCAGGACCCACATAAGCCAGATGCACAAGGGGCACATGTGTCTGGAGTTCATTTGCAGTCGCTGGAGGCCCTGGCGTGCCCATTCTTGCTTTCTCTCTATATGCCTCTTCCCCCCTCTCTCAAATAAATAAATAAAATATTAAAAAAGAAGAAAAAGGAAAAGAAAGCAGGGCTTAGCAGCTAAGGCACTTGCTAGTGGAGCCTACGGACCCATTTTCAACTCTCCCAGAGCCCACGTAAGTCAGATGCACAAGGTGGTGTAAGCCCGCAAGCTTGCACATGTGCACACATCTGGAGTTTGATTGCAGTGGCTGGAAGCCGTGGCATGCCAATTCTCTCTCTCTCTCTCATCAAAATCAACAAAAATAAAGAAAGCAGCTGCTGGGAGGCAAGGACTTATTTTGGCTTATAGTCCCAAGAGGAAGCTCCACGAGGGCAGGGGAAAGCATGGCATGAGCAGAGGCTGGACATCACCTCTGCCATGGCAGGTGGAAACCAGCAGCACGAGAGTGAGCCAAACTCTAGCAAGGGGGAACTGGCCATAACACCCCTAAGCTCACCCCAAACAACACACCTCCTTCAGCAAGGCTCCTCCTCCCAAGTGACCACCAACTGAGGACCAAGCATTCAGAACACGTGCATTTATGGGGGACAGCCGATTCAAACCACCACATGAGGCGTGCTTTTGAAGGCTCTCTCTCTCTTTCTCACCTCTCTCCCTGTGCTGTGCCTTACACATTGGGCCAAGAATCAAAGAGCTAAGGATTATGGGCTGAAACCTCTGAAACTGAGAGACAAAATGAATTCTGTGTCTTATGCTGTTCTCCCAGATATTTTGGTCACACCTATAGAAGCGTAGCCAGCAGAGAATTCCCTGCGGTGCAGCTTATAATTGTGAACTCTTACAAACAAAATCCAAGTTTATGTGAAACTGGAATTTGCTACTCAATTATGCTACTTTAGAGCTGAGGATAGAGTTCAGTGGTAGAACATTTGCCTAGCATGCTTGAGGTCCTGGGTTTAATTGCTAATAGCATAAATAAGTAAATAAGCAAATAAATAAATAAGCCATAAGACATGGTTATACTTACTGTCCTAAACAGTTACCAAAAAAAAAGGAAATTATCATTCCTTTAACATAAATCCATTTATAGTCACACACACGTACACTGGTTTGGGTTGAATTGTGTGCCCCAGAACTCAGACATTGGGTTCCTTCTCCCGCACTGCCTCAGAATGTGACTGTGGGAGACAGGATGTTCAAGGAGGTAGTCAAGTTAAAACAACTTCTTCTGTTAAGGGTTGGTGTTCATTGAATGACTGGTTGTGTCGTAAGAAGAGATTGGGGGCTGGAGAGATGGCTTTGCAGTTAAAGTGTTTGCCTGTGGAGCCTAAAGACCCCAGGGTTCGATTCCGCAGGACCCATGTAAGCCAGAGGCACAAGACGGTGCATGTGTCTGGAGATCGTTTATAGTGGCTGAAGGCCATGGTGTGCCCATTCTCTCCTCTTTTCCTCTCTCAAGTAAATAAAATAAATAAATATTATTATTTTTTTAAAAAAAGAAGAGGTTGGAACACAGACAAGTATAGAGAGACAGAGGGAGGGAACCAGCATGTGGAGACTCCGGGAGAAGACGCCGTTCACTAGCCTCAGAGAGACCTGTTTAGAATCCACTCCTGCCGGCACTGCGACGTTAGAACTGAACCACCTTGGAGGTGCGAGAAAGTCAACTTTGGGGCTCAGACAGCAGAGCAGACTGTGCTGGGGTACCCCAGCAAACAAACGCGCAGGTCCGCAAGTATGAGGGGGCAGGTGCTGCATGTCAATAGCAGCTATCTCAGGGTGGTAGGGTTCAGATTTCTTTGTGAAGATTTTCCTAATGTTTACACTTTTCTCGGTGAGTAACAATACATCCTTTTCTGACCCAAAGTCAATGCTAGCATCTTTTGAAAACTAAATGGACAAGGGACAATGCCCGGTCTGCTTTAGTCACAAGAAACCCTTCACATGGCTGGCTGCCCGTCCTCCTCGGCTCCCGTCCCGATAGCAGACTGAAGTGTGGCTGGGGGAACGGGGGTGCGGCTCCCAGCGATCAGCTCCATCCCAGCATTGCAAGCTCCACGGGACTCCCCCGGGGGGGGGGCTGCACTGTGCACTGGTGCTCAGGCTCTGGACTAGCGTGTAAGAGACCCTGGGTTCTATCCCTGGCATTAAAAAAAAGGGGAGGGGGTGGAGAGATGGCTCAGTGGTTAGAGTGCTTGCCTGCGAAGCCCAAGGACCCAGGTTACTTCCCCAGGACCGCATAAGCCAGATGCACAAGAGGGCGCATGCGTCTGGAGTTCATTTACAATGGCTAGAGGCCCTGGTGTGCCCATTCTTCTTCTCTCTCTCTTTCAAATAAAGTTTTTTTTTTTAATATTTTTTGTTCTTTCTTTCTTTCTTTCTTTCTTTCTTTCTTTCTTTCTTTCTTTCTTTCTTTATTTATTTATTTATTTATTTATTTATTCAAGAGTGACAGACACAGGGAGAAAGACAGATAGAGGGAGAGAGAGAGAATGGGCGCGCCAGGGCTTCCAGCCACTGCAAACGAACTCCAGACGCGTGCGCCCCCTTGTGCATCTGGCTAACGTGGGACCTGGGGAACCGAGCCTCGAACCAGGGTCCTTAGGCTTCACAGGCAAGTGCTTAACCGCTAAGCCATCTCTCCAGCCCAGATTTGTTTTTTTTTAAAGAGAAATTGTTCACAGTGACTAGAAGACCTTCTTTATAGCACACACCTTGTGAAAGAAAGACAGAGCTGGTTCCCTTGGACTGAAATGTCTGTCTTCCCCAGCCTCTACTGGGGCAATCTCATTATCTCCCATCTCTGGAAGGCAGAGAAGCAATGTCCAGATGGTCTCGAGGTTCGGCTATTTCTGTGTTTGGAAGCCGTTCTGCCCTGGCTGGTGCTTTCACTATACTCTGCGAGCTGGGAACCCTTCTCTGGAGGTCCATGGGATGGCGGAAGGGCTGGGCTGGGCTTTAAGGGAAACACAATGTTCTACCAGGAACACATCGAGTTTGTATTCACCAGGCTGCTCTCTGCACAGAAGGGTGATGTGTGTATGTACATTGGATAGGATGTCTGTACATATATGTGCACATATCTAAACGGATACATTATACATATATATATATATATACACACATACATGACTGAAATGCAAATCCTAAAATCCAAAACATGCAGGACAGATGAGGGAGGCCGGCCCCACAGGGAAGAGTTGCCGAAGGTGTCCGCAGAGCTGTGCGGAAGTTGTGGCGAAGTTCCTCATTACAGCCCAAGCTCAGTCTTCGTTCCCCTAACCCTTCAGCTAATAGGATGAGGCCCACCCATACTGTAGACAGTTTTACTCCATGTCTATCAACTTAATATTCTTACTTATTTATTTTCAGAGAGGGAGACAATGGGCATGCTGGGTCTCTTGCCACTGCAAAGGAACTCCATGTGACACTTTGTGCATCTGGCTTTACGTGGATAGTGGCGAATCAAATCCAGGCCATCAGGCTTTGCAGGCAAGTGCCTTAACCACTGAGCAATCTCTCTAGCTCCATGTCCATCAACTTAAACGTTAGTATCACCAAGAGCAAAGTAAAACCAAACAAAAACCAAAAAAGTCCTCAATCCCCCCTAAAGGAAAAGAAAACAAACAAACAAAAAGCCTTTAAAGGAACATTCAGCATAAGCTTAGAGCCAATATCCAGAGCCCATGGCCCAGCCAAGTTGATACGTCAGGTTAACAATTTTATGGATACAGTGTTTGACCAGAGCATTGGGAGGCTTAGTTTTACTCATTACTGGAAATCCCACAGGAAGAAGGTAAGTGTCCCAGGATAAGGACGAGTGCTTTGCCACACTGGCTTCCAGACACAAAGTGGTCCTTGTGTTCGTGACCTCACAGCAGATGCTGTTACCTGTGAAAGATCTATACAATATTGGGCCCATCCTCAGGTTGTCATGGATGATAGGGGAGGGCCAAAAAAAAAAAAAAAAGACATTAAAATAGGAAATAGAAAAGGGGATTCGGTGGTAGGGGAAAAGGAGGGGAATGAAGGAGAATGGTGGGAAGAAATTATGTAATCTTTGTAGGAAATTCTTTCTTTTTTTTTTTTTTTTTTTTGAGGTAGAGTCTCACTCTAGCCCAGGCTAACCTGGAATTCACTATGTAATCTTAGGGTGGTCTTGAACTCAAGACAATCCTCCTACCTCTGTCTCCCAAATGCTGAGATTAAAGACATGCACCACCATGCCCAGGTCAAGTTTTTTATTTTAATTAAAAAATCCAAATGGGGGTTGGAGAGATTGCTCAGTGGTTAAGGCGCTTGCTTGCAAAGCCTAAGGACTGAGGTTTGAGTCCCCAGTACTCACATAAAGCCCAATGCACAAAGTGGTACATGTGTCTGGAGTTTGTTGGCAGTGGCTAGATGCCCTGGAGCATCCATTCTCTCCCCCACCCCTACTTCTTTCTCTCTCTCTCTCTCAAACAAATGAATAAAATATTTCAAAACTCCAAATGATACATGTCAAAGACATTTTAAACTTTTTTTTTTTAATTTATTTATTTGAGAGCGACAGACACAGAGAGAAAGACAGATAGAGGGAGAGAGAGAGAGAGAATGGGCGCGCCAGGGCTTCCAGCCTCTGCAAACGAACTCCAGACACGTGCGCCCCCTTGTGCATCTGGCTAACGTGGGACCTGGGGAACTGAGCCTCGAACCGGGGTCCTTAGGCTTCACAGGCAAGCGCTTAACCGCTAAGCCATCTCTCCAGCCCCATTTAAAACTTTTTAACATTCTAAAAATAAACTAGCTAGGCATGGTGGTGCATACCTGTAATCCTAGCACTTAGGAGATGGAGGCAGGAGGATCAGGAGTTCAAGGACAGCCTCAGCTACTTAGTAAGTTCAAGCTCAGCCTGGGCTCCATGATATACTATTTCAAAAAGCTATAGATAAATTAATAAAATAAAATAAAAGGCAGTCAACATCCAGAAAATGTTCACAAGGTTAGGAGACAAGTGAGAAGAAAAGGAACCTCAGAGCCTGAGCTCCATTAGACACTGCTTCCAAGAATCACATGGGTCCCGTCCAGGGAGTACTGAATGCACCACTTATATGGGAACTTGAATAACTGGAAAATTTGATTTGCATTTAAGTGGCTCCTGCCAGTGTAGACATCCCCATTCACGGTGGTTTTTTTTTTTTTTTTTTAAACAAGGGACAATGTATGATAAAATGCATCAGTTTCCCTGGTTCTAGTCTGAGAACTGGAAGTGCTCTGATCATCAACCTGCATGCCTGAGGAATGGGGGCCACCAGGCTCTGTATGTAAGCAGTTTTCCCAAGCTACAGCATAGAACCTTCTTTAGAGAGCAGCTTCAGGGCCAGGAAACACCAGGGTCACGTGGCTTAGCCCATGCCAGCTCCAAACTTGCACAGGGCACCTCCAGTTAATCTGAAAGTCTGATTATGAGCCAAGGGGAAGGGTTATATAACTCTGAAGTTTAAGCTTGGGAAACACACACACACACACACACACACACACACACACACAAGTCCAGGTGAAAACAGAAAACCATAGTGCAGGATCCCATGTCCCTATCTTATTACTTTATAAAGCAATAAGATGCATTGTCTCCCTGGCTGGCTATTCCAATGGCCAGGCCACCAACCCAAGGAAGTGCCTGCCGCATCCTAGACTTCAGTGACAGCCCCTGCATGAAAATATAAGTGGATATTATCCTTGTGCGCTTATGATCCACGTCTTTGCTGAACCCACGTGCCAGTGTAGGGAGTGTCTGGAGGGGCATAGGCTGGAAGTGCCCTAGGCAGCAGAAACATCACTTTCCCCAGGCTTAGTGATCCAAAAGTAGATGCATCTTCAAGGGTAAAGAGGCAAGGACAGAGGTACCAGTGCAAGTCTGGTCTCCAGAAGTCAGAGCAAGGCCAACTGCCTCAGTTTCCCTAGCAACTGCTCCAGAAAGCTGCAATGAAACTCTGCAGTGTGTGTGGGGGTGGGGGGGGGTCACGGGCACCAATAGCCAGGTGGGGCTTTCCCAGAAGGGTGCAGAGGGCAGACAGCAGCTCTCCCCGCTGAGGAAGGGAGTAGAAGAGTCTGGAACTAATCCCTGTGAGAAACCTGCCCGGGGAGAGCAGGGCAGGAGTCCAGCGGGCTGCCCATGGGAACTAATGCCACTTGAAGACTCCGGGCAAAGGGTCATGAGACAGCCAGAAACCGGGCGGTGCGGGGGATACCGTCCTCAGGATCACTCATTGCTCCCACTCCCCATCTTGAAAAAGAAAATACGCAATTTTTAAAAGTGGGCTGAAACTCTAAACCCAGGTGACTCCAGGGCCCACTGGCCTGGAGTTGTATTTAGCAGCCTTCCGGAAGGAGGAGAGAGTGGTTTAACTCCATGCTGATCAGAGCAATTTGCTTAGATAGGTTGAAACAAGGAAGGACAAAAACTTAACGATCAGTAGTCCCCTTTGGCCTCAGGGGATGGTCTCAGACTCCCATTAAGTGCTTGTAACCGCAGTGAGTAGCAACCTCTGTATGCTGTTTCTCACTAATGAAGTAGAACCATGATGACATATGTAACATGTGGTTATGTCGCCTCTGTCTTTGCAAACAGTCTCGCATCTTAACCTTTCCACTCATGGAAACACATTACAGCTTCTCTTTGGCAGATCTGAGCTGCCAGCAACTAATCACGCATTGGTGCAAAATCATTGTCAGCATGTAATGTTTACTTATAGATGTGAAAATATTTTATTTATTAATGAGAGAGAGAGAGAGAGAGAGAGGAAGATAGAGAGAATGGGTGCACCAGGGCCTATAGCCATTACAGATGCATTGGCCCCCTTATGCATCTGGCTTATGTGGGTCCTGGTGAATCAAACCAGGGTCCTTAGGTTTTAAAAGCAAGGGCATTAGCCACTAAGCAATCTCTCCAGCCCCCAATCTTTAAAGAAATATTTCCTAAATCAACAACATAAAAGTGAATGTTAAGTGTGGTTCATGTTTATTTCTAACATATCTAACTGGTGATAAAAACCTTATCTTAGCCACTAGCATTTTTCCAATTGGCTACCTTTAAGAAACTTTCTCTTTGGGCTGGGGAGATGGCTCAGCAACTAAAGGCAACTGCTTGCAAAGTCTGCTGGGTTCAATTCCCCAGTAGCCTTTTCAAACCAGATGCACAAAGCAGTGCACAAGTCTGGAGTTTGTTTGCAGTAGCAAGAGGCCCTGGTACGCCCATGCCATCTGTCTCTTTGTTTTTGTCTGCCTCTTTCTCTCATAAATAAATAAAAATATTTTAAAAGGATCATTATTGTAGTTACCTTCACATTGCTGGAACAAAGCACCCAACCAAAAGCAGCTAATGGGAGGCAAGGGTTTATTTTGGCTTACAGATTCGAAGGGAAGCTCCATGATGGCAGGGGAATTATGGCATGAGCAGAGGGTGGACATCGCCTCCCGACTAACATCAGGTGAACCACAGCAGCAGGAGAGTGTGCCAAACAGTGGCAAAGGGAAGCTGGTTATAATCCCCATAAGCCTGTTCCCAACAACACACCTCCCCCAGCAAGGTTCCAATTCCCAAACTGCCATCAGCTGGAGACCCAGCATTTTGGAGGGACACCTGAATCAAACCATCACAATCATGAATCTAAACCATGTAAGAATCAGTTAGTGGTGAGGAGACCACAGCCACTTTCATTGATCTTCCTTCTAGATAGTGTCTGGACTTGCCACCCCACTCCTTGTCCTGAATATGTAAGTGAGGTAGAGACTTCATTTGTTAACCATCTTTGCGTCACTCGAGCAAAGACCTGAGGTAATGTGCTTGTGAGGAGAAGAGGATAATTTTGGCTCATAGTCTTGGAGGGTTCAGTCAGTGCATGGTTGGCCCTGTGTTCTGGTCTTGTGGTGGCACTATACATCATGGTGGGAGAGAGTGGCAGAGCAAAATCACTCACCTCATGGCTAGGAAGCCCTGAGCTCCCACAGTTTCTTTTGCGACAACACTCCCAATTTCCTAAGACTGCCCATTAAGCCCCACCTCTTAAAGGTTCCACCACTTCCCAGTAGCACTAGGTTGGGGACCAAGACTTTAACACACAACCCTTTGGAAGCTTTTAAGATCCAAACTATAGCACTAGTCTGATTCCCACTGAGCGGTGACCAGGCCGAACATCTGGACAAGGCCGAACATCTGGAGGAAATAGGTTACTGCTACTGCTGAACTAGGCATATGTTTGGGGGGTGGTACCCGGGGAAGGTCTCTGCTCCAATTAAGTCTTCTTCAAGGAAAGAATTCAGCCAGGTGATGCAGATAGTTTAAGCAGAAATCTACTTAGCAAGGCAAAGCAAGCACTCCAGAGGAAAATTGGAGTGGGTTACCCCAAAAGAGGGGAGCCATTCATTGGGGTCTGAGTTGGAGATTTTAAAATTTTATGAATGTGTACGAAGTAGGTGGCATATTAGTGGATAACCTTCTCAGGGGATTTTTCTCTCCCATGCATGGTAGACCAGTTCTCCCTTTCAGGGCATTTCTTTCCATGATCCTATAGAAAAGCCCTCAAGTCCAGGGGGGTCAAAGCCTTAATGGAAATGAGGATGTGGACCCTTCATGAGTGTGCATGTGTGAGAAAATGCCCGTAGTTTCTATACTGGGGACACCCTATCTGCAGCCCCAAAGACTTCTGATCGCAAAGGGGCATTCTCACCATTGGGAGACACAACCACCAAGACAGTGCCGTTTTCTTGGTCACTTCAGATCTAACTCCAGTTCGATTATTTCTTTGTTTAACATTGTGTGGCCTTCCTCATTAGTCCTCTTCAAGCGTAACACTCCCTGAAGCGCTACTCCCTTTTTCTTTTCTCTTTGTTTTTTTTTTTTTTTTTTTTTTGAGGTAGGGTCTCACTCTAGCCCAGACTGACCTGGAATTCACTCAGTAATCTCAGGGTGGCCTTGAACTCATAGCAATCCTCCTACCTCTGCCTCTCGAATGCTGGGATTAAAGGCGTGTGCCACCACGCCTGGCTGACTATTTTTTAAATTAAAATACTTTTTATTTATTTGAGAGAGAGAGAGAGAGAGATAGAAAGAATGGGTATATAGGACTCCCGGCCCCTGCAACTGACCTCCAGATACATGCACCACCTTGTGCAACTGCCATATGTGGGTCCTGGGGAATCAAACCTGGGTCCTTCAGCTTTGCAGGCAAGCACCTTAACCATTAAGCAATCTCTCCAGCCCTGTACTTTTTTTTTTTTTAATTTGAGACAGAGAGACAGACAGAATGGGCACGCCAGGGCCTCTAGGCACTGCAAGCAAACTCCAGATGCATGTACCATTTGTGCATCTGGTTTACGTGGGTCCTGAGGGAATCGAACCTGTGTCCTTTGGCTTTGCAGGCAAGCACCTTAACCACGAAGCCATCCCTCTAAGCCATCCCTCCAGCCTCTAATGCCTTGTTGCAGGTACTTGTTGGCCCCTTTGTGGCCCATGTGTGCCCAGGCTGGTGTTGCTGTCTCTAGGTCTTCCTCAGGGCTGAGCTGAGGTCATGTGACCAGAAGCTGGGCACCCAAGCTTCCATCAGAGACAATTTGTAGGCCTGAGCCCAGCTGCGCATGTCAAGCCTTTCCAGGATTCTCTGTCTTTGACTTGATGGAAAAGTTCCTTTTCTATAGAGCTGTGGAGAAGGAGAAATGACACAACGTGTGAAAACCGCATAGCACAGTGTTACCTCCTAGGAGTAGTCCAACGGGTGTTGTGTTAATCATCTTTCTGTCACTGTGACAAAATTCCCAAGGTCACGTAACTGGAAGAAGGAAATGTGTGCCATGGTCCACAGGTTCAGAGATGTCCGTGCGCCATGTGTGGCCTCACTGCTTTCGGCTTGTGGCAGCGGAAAGCAAAGTTGCTTACCTCACAGTGGCCAGGAGGAAGCATCTGGGGCAGTGCTCATCTCTTATCCCAGCACTCAGGAGGCAGAGGTAGGAGGATCGCCGTGAGTTCAAGGCCACCCTGAGACTACATAGTGAATTCCAGGTCAGCCTGGGCTAGAGTGAGACCCTACCTCAAAAACAAAAACAAACAAACAAACAAACAAACAAAAACAAACATGGGGGATGGACTGAAGTCCCTATGTCCCTTTCAAGGATATGTCTCCAATGACCTAACTGCCTCCCAGATAAGCTCCACCTCTGAAGGTTCCACTTTCTCCCAGTGATGCCACAGGCAGAGGACCAAGGACATTCAAGACTCAAATCACAGCAGGCAGGTCGCTACTATGGTTTCTCAGTGTGCTGTAGCAAAGTGCCTGTAAGTTGAAAATAAAGTCTTAGATTGGGCTGGAGAGATGGCTTAGCCATTAAGGTGTTTGCTTGAAAAGCCAAAAGACCTGGGTTTGATTCCCCAGAACCCATGTAAGCCGGATGCACAAGGTGGCACGTGTGTCTGCAGTTCGTTTACTGGGGTTAGAGGCCTTGGCATGCCTCTCTCTCTCTTCTCAAATAAATAAATAATAAAAAGTCTCTTTAAAATATTTAAGAAAGAAAAGTCCTAGATCACAGGCTTTACAGGTGCACTTACATCTCAACAATTTTTCTCTCACCTCTGAGAGCCGAAGGACTCCATGCTGTGACCTTTAGTGTCCAAGCGCAGGGTTGGACGAGACCAGTTACCTGCTGCTTGGGCCAAGGCAACCTTGAAGTGTAACCTCACCCTCTTATCTGGTGCCTACGTGACTCTCAGCACATAGTATTAATGAAGCCTGCCTTCTTGTGATAGGGGACACACCCTTTCCCCCAGAATCTATAGGAAGGGACAATTTGCCTTGCATTTGGAAACCAAACCCTCTCCTCCCTCTCTCTCTCTCTCTCTTTCTTTCTCACATCCTGCCATATGGTGTTGCCTCTCTGCATATGGAGTAATGACCCCCTTAATAAACCTCCCCCTGAAAGAAACCAGTCTGAGCATCTCCACAGAGCCTGGTCAGAAACTCTATTTTAATTTCTTACAGCTGGTGCTAAGACCTGGGACGAACTTGTTACCTTGGTTTCTGCTAAAGCCGGGGAGGGAGACTGTGCTGGGCCTCTCTCTGGTTTCTGGTAGAGCTGCTACTTCTGGTTTTCTCTGGTTTGCAGCTGCGTCTGTCATCCAGTGGCATTCTCCCTGAGTCTGTCTTCATGTGGCCAACTTCTCACAAGGACAACAGTCACATGGATTAATGTCCCTTCCCCTATTCCAGTATAACCTCACCATAACTAATTACATCTACAACAATCCTATTACCAGCTAAGGTTACATTCAGAACTACTGGGCTTAAGACAAATCTTTTTCTTTTTTTAATTTTAATTTGTATCAGTACAATTCAATCCATAACATAGAGGACAGGATGTTTGTTATTACCATTGTTTTTTTTTATTATTTTTTAAATATTTTATTTTTATTTATCTGAGAAAGGTGAGGAGGCCTATATATAAAGAGAATGGGTGTGCCAGGGCCTCTAGCTGTGGCAGATGAACTCCAGACGCATGTGCCACCTTATGCATCTGGCTTACATGGGTCCTGGCGAAATAGAACCTGGGTCCTTTGGCTTTGAAGGCAAGCGCTTTAACCGCTAAGCCATCTCCCTAGCCCTGTTTTTATTATTTTTATATAACCAGCCAATTAAACACAAAGCACCAGGAAGACCATTATCAAGTGGCAGCTCACAAGGCGGCTTTCCATAAAGGTGTCGCCCCCCGCATAGGCGGTCCCTGCCACACGGAGCTGGCACCCCTCCCACCAGGACCAGCCACTTCCCTTCCCCACTGCTTCCACGTCAGAGCTCTCCCCTGACCCCCCGCTGTCTATCCGGACTTCACCATCTCTCCAACTTCTGCCCACCCATCGTTAGAGAGCAGGAAACAGGACCACCAGAAGCTGTATTAATCTATTTTGTTCTGCAACAATAAAACTCCTGAGGCTGGGGAGCTGGAGAGATGGCTCAGTGGTTAAAGGCGCTTTCTTGCAAGCCCTGACAGCTCCAGGCTCCGTTCCCCAGTACGCACATAAAGCCAGATGCCCTAAATGGTGCGTGCATCTGGAGTTCATTTACAGGGGCAGG
Organism: Jaculus jaculus; assembly: GCF_020740685.1. Lineage (NCBI taxonomy): Eukaryota > Metazoa > Chordata > Mammalia > Rodentia > Dipodidae > Jaculus > Jaculus jaculus. The sequence goes on along the minus strand of NC_059113.1, from coordinate 100,351,645 downwards.
AAGCCCTGACATGCCCAGACTCACTCTTTCTATCTGCCTCTTTTTCTTCCTCTTCCTCTTTCGCTTTCTCTTTCTCTCTCTCTCAAATAAATGAATGAATAAAATATTTTTAATGCCTGAGGCTGTTCTATAAAATAAAGAAACTTGGTTTTTTTCGAGGTAGGGTCTCACTCAGGCTGACCTGGAATTCACTATGTGGTCCCAGGGTGGCCTCGAACTCACCATGATCCAGACCTACCTCTGACTTCTGAGTGCTGGGATCAAAGGCGTGCGCCACCACATCTGGCTTAAAATTAAAGAAGCTTTAGTTGGGTGTGATGGCTCACGCCAGCAGCCCTGGTACTTCGAAGGCCAAGACAAGAGACTTGCTATAAGTTTGGGGCTGGCCATGAGCTACATAGTGAGTTCCAGTCTGAGCCACAGAGTGAGACCTGTCTAGAAGAAGGGGAAGCAGAGGAGGAAAAGAAGGGGTGAGGGGGAGAAGAAGGGGAGGCAAGAACCTGTTGGATGTGTCACAACAGGATGGGAAAGTCTACAGGGGACCAGTCCTCAAGCAGAAAGGACGGAGTGTCCGAGTGGCCTCACTTTATGAACAACTCACTCTCCCAACAACCAACTCAGTCCTGTGAGACCAATCCATCCGTGAGGATAGGGGCCCCGTGGCCTGACTACCATTTACCAGGTCCATCCTATTGGAGGATTTGGCCCTTTACTCCTTTCCACTGGGGACCAACCATCCAGCATATGAATAAGCCATTTTCTACTGTGGCAGAAGCTCACGGCAAGACTGTGAGGCAAGACTGGCTCCAGCCTCCAGGGAGGCGGGAGACGGCGGGCATACGCTCACACCCACCTTTCCAGCTCCAGGTAGATACTTCCAGCCCTGCCCCTCACAAAGAATTCGCTTTTGCCATCCCTGCCCTCCCTCAGGGTGGTACGACCATATTCTGTTTGCTTTTCAAATAGGATCCTGTCCTAAATGCACGAGGGGTGTATGCTAAAGAAAGCCTGTGTTCTATCCCAAAGTCAACAGGGTAAAATAATCGCTCATGCTCATGGGTTTTTTTTTTTTTTGTTTTTTGTTTTTCCCTGAGTACAAGTTTTTCTACATGGCATGAGGTTCACTTGTTCCGTGGGGGTACCCAGGCACGGTTTTGCAGCTTAAAGATGGGGTGTGACTGTCAGGAGGTGAGGAGGTGATGACAGGCGTATGCAGGCCATTGAATCCTGACTTCTGTCAGGGCCTGTCCCGCAGGATCTCTCAGCACCTGGGACTCAGTCTCCCCTCCCTGGAGGGCGGCCTTGCGGGACCCAGGAAACCAAGGTTACCCTAGCTGGCCTGCTCCTTAGAGTTGGTGGTCAACCAGGGCCTGGGTCTGGACTCCACGGTTCTTGTCAGACCTTCTGGGCTTCAGCCTACCTTAGGGGAGCCTGGAGTTCTAGTCTCAGAAGAACCCTTCCAGAAACATCTACAATGCTAACTAGGAAGTCATGTTCTGGCTTCCATTTTACAACTGCCAGATTTAGTAAATAGAAATAAAGGGCGCCTAGTTAATTAGTCTCTCATATAACAGTGCATAGCATTTTAACTATGTTTAAGTATTCAGTCCAGCAAGGTTAAGTGTATGTTGAATATTTATTTGACACACAGAGAGAGAATCTTGTGTGTGTGTGTGTGTGTGTGTGAGTGTGTGTGTGTGTGTGTTTGGGTATGCCAGAGCTGCCTGCCACTGCAAATGCATGTTCCACACTGTATGTCGGGCTTTATGTGCGCACTGGGGAATCGAACCTAGGCCTTCAGGCTTTGTAGGCAAGTGTCTTTAACCACTGAGCCTTCTCTCTGGCCCAAAGTTAAGTATATTTATACAATAACAAATGATACTTGAGACTTCCACTGAGAATAATTCTTGTGGGGATGGGAAGATGGCTCAGTACATAAAGCATGAGTACCTGAGTTTAGATCCCCAGACGCCACATAAAAGCCAGAAGCTCTGGTGACCTTCTACAATTCCAGCAGTCCGACAGCAGGGTGGAAGGCAGAGACAGGAGAATCTTCTGGAAGCTTAAGGACCAGCCTGGCAAACTGAGTAGTGAACCACAAGAGACCCTGCCTCAAAACAAGTGGAAAAGTGAGGGCTGACACCTGAAACGTTGTCCTCTGGCCTCCACACGTGTACCATGACCCATACACACACATGATCCGCACACACAGCACCAAACACAATTCTTTATTAACCTAGAGTTCACCTTTAACGGGATGTCCTAGGTTTCTTCTGGAAACCTGTCCCATTTCACACGGTTTATTTCACGTATTTATCAGTCTGAGTTTTCAGTTCCTTGTTTCTTTCACAGTGAAAGAATCCTTGGAGAACTGAGGCTGTCCACTAAAAGTTCTCTAGGCAACTCTGAATGGCCAATAAAACAGGGACAGTGTGGCCTTGGCACTTCCTATCTCTCTGTAGGTTCTACTTGTCACACTGTCCCTCCCTGGACAGCCCCTTTCCAGGTCATTAACCCATGCTAGCTGAGCCTCGGGCTGTGTCATGTGTTCACTACTGATAAGCTGAACATGTGATCGTTTCTCAGCTGCACTTTTTTTTTTTAACCTCCCAAAGTTCTAAAATGATAAGAAAGAGGGTGGTGACCAGACAGACTGGCGGCTGTGTCCTGTGTGAGATGTGCCCGCCCAGTGCCTGTGACCAAGGATCCCATAGTGCCACCTTTGCCAAGATTCCACCACTTTTCGCTCCTCTGAGAGGGAGAAGAAGATGGTGGAATTCCTCAAGAACTCTTGTTCCATGGTAAATGCAAATCCCCCTTGGTATTCTATTTTTAAAATATTTTATTTGCACTGAGAGAGAGAGAATGGGCACACCAGAACCTTTTGCCACTGCAACCTTCAGACACATGCACCACTAGCTGTATCTGGCTTTACGTGGGAACTGGGGAATTGAACCCAGGCCATTAGTCTTTGAAAGCAAGTGCCTTTAACTACTAAGCCATCTCTCCAGACCTCCCCCTTGGCATTCTATTTTGATAGTCCCTAGACTCCCAAAGGGAAGCTATTCAAAAGAAGCAAGCCCAACTGAAGAGGCATTTTGAGAGCAAAGATCTTTTGTCTAACTTAGCGCAACACAATTGCAGCTCAGTTGTGTGGGCAGAAGTCTGGAGAACTTTCTCCTTCTTGCTGCCTCTGGCATCCTGCTTCAGCCTTGCAAATACCTGCCCAGCTTGTGGGGTTCTAGCATATTCAGTTGCTCATCAAAATAGTGACGGAGAGTTGTGTCAGGTATTGTTAAATTGCGTGGATGATACACACACACACACACACACACACACACACACACACACACAGGGCCAATTTTTACCTGTCAGGACATTTTTTGACAATCCAATCTAGTAGTACTAACAAAAGCCATCCAAACATCTCAGTAGGTCTCTAACGTCAATGCAGCTCAAATCATGTTGCTACTGCCCCATGTTGGACCATGTGATACAAGCTGGGGCACTCCCTCCCAGGGATGCTTATGGCCAATTGGAAAAGACTGGCAACCCAGCAGCCAATCACAGCACAGAATGGAAGTGTTTGCAGGGCGCATCCAGCAATGTGGAGCATGGCTATAACCCAGCTCTGGCTTCATGGGAGGAGGGTCATGAATACACAGGACTGAGAAGACTGCCAGGAAGAGACTGTACCTGGCAACATCTCAAAGAGCAAGTGGCAGTTGAAATAAATGCATGTCACCTGTGGTGGAGCGGGCTCTGCAGCAGACGCTCAAGCACACGAAGGCAGACTCCTTCAGTGCAGACTCTCCCCCCCGTATGTCCACCCCGCTCCTCTAGCCTTCCAGTGGCCACCAGGAATCCTTCAGAGGGGCTGAGCTACAGCTGTTGGAAAGTTCTTGCTGTGCAAGCATGAAAACCTGAATTTGGACCCCCCCCAGAACCCACATAAAAGGGGAGTGTGGCAGTGTGTGTCTATAATCCTAGTGTAGGAGAAGTGTTGATAGGAAGATGTTTAGGTCTTGTTGGCTAACTAGTCTAGCGGGATCAGTGAGTTTCAGGTTTATAAAGAGACTCTATCTCAAAAAAGAAAGGAAGGAAGGAAGGAAGGAAGGAAGGAAGGAAGGAGGGAGTGAAGGAAGAGGAAAGAAAGAAAGAAAGAAAGAAAGAAAGAAAGAAAGAAAGAAAGAAAGAAAGAAAGAAAGAAAGAAAGAAAGAAAGAAAGAGAGGAGAAAGGAAGAAAAGTAAGGTGGAGAGTGATTGAGCAAGACACTACACGTCAACCTTTAGCCTCCTTTTACACATGCACACGCATGAACAAGTATCTACACGTACAACACAAGAGAGAGAGGGAGAGAGAGAGAGAGAGATCCTTCAAAGAGTCCACCAGGAGAAGCAGAGAAATACAATTAATTCCCTTCCACAAGCTTTCTATCTATCTATTCATTCTAGCCAAGTGGCTAAGCACTTGAGTTCCTTGGACCAATTCTAGCCCTTGAGTCCAGCCAGTGAATGCAGCACTTCACCAGGGTTGTTCTCCAGAGCCCCCACACCAACCTCCTCCTCTGAATGGCTGTCCCTGAGGCCAGTGGCCTCCAGCAAGCCACTCAGCTGTTTGTCACTTTCCAGATTTCGGCAGCTCAGCTGTAACCAAGGATTCTGACCACCAGCTGGGCTTTCAACAGTGCTTCTGTTAAGGACTGAGTCACAAAGGCTGTCGTTGGCTCAAAGGAACCTAGTCCCGACTCCGTCACGCTAGCCACTTTCCCTGACTGCATGTCAATATTCATTCCATTCACCAGCTTGATTCACCTTGGAAGGCATTGCTACCCAACTAAAAATCCACAGTTGGGCTGGAGAGATGGCTTAGCCTTTAAGGCGTTTGCCTGCAAAGCCAAAGGACCCAGGTTCAACTCCCCAGGACGCATGTAAGCCAGATGCACAAGGGGGCGCATGCGTCTGGAGTTTGTGTGCAGTAGATGAAAGCCCTACAGCGTCTGTTCTCTCTCTATCTGCCTCTTTATCTCTCCTTCTCTCACTCTCTCTCAAATAAATAAATCAAAATATTTTTTAAAATCCAAAGTTGAGTCACTTACAAGATGCTTAGGGGAAAATGACAATCTATGTGCATTGCATCAGCCTTATGACAGAACCCATCAGGAGTTAATCTCAAGGAAATATGTCTCTGGGGGCTCCCAGTTTAAGGAAGAGAAAAGGAAGGATAATTCCTATATTTGGGACCTGTGTGTTACTTTTGCACGTGGGACCCTGATGTCATTGTGCTACCTGAAACCTATATAAAAAGAAAGTTCCAGGAGCTTTGCTTTGAGACTTTAAAGTCTTAGAGCTTCTTTTTTTTAAAAAAATATTTATTTATTTATTTATTTGAGAGCGACAGACACAGAGAGAAAGACAGATAGAGGGAGAGAGAGAGAATGGGCGTGCCAGGGCTTCCAGCCTCTGCAAACGAACTCCAGACGCGTGCGCCCCCTTGTGCATCTGGCTAACGTGGGACCTGGGGAACCGAGCCTCGAACCGGGGTCCTTAGGCTTCACAGGCAAGCGCTTAACCGCTAAGCCATCTCTCCAGCCCTTAGAGCTTCTTTTTGACACATAGGCACAGCCAAGATTAAGGAGGATGATCTACGGTAGCCTGGCATGGCAGATAGCGTGCTAAGACTGGAGGAATCTGCTGTGGTGTGTGTGGGTGGTGACCGTGGGAGTATTCACTCAGGTTCAAGGGTTATGAGTTCTACAATTGTCTCTCTTAATGAACCCATCACGATAGCCAAATGCTGTCTTCCTCTCCACATTTCACCTCTCCTTGTCCTCTCTCTCTTTTTTAAAATATGTTTTATTTATTTGAGAGAGAGAAAGGGGCAGAGAGAGAGGGAGAGAATGGGCACACCAGGGCCTCCAGCCACTGCAAATGAACTTCAGGCTCATACATCCCCTTGTGCATCTGGCTTAAACGGGTCCTAGAGAATTGAACCGGGATCCTTTGTCTTTGCAGACAAACGCCTTCACCGCTAAGCCATCTCTCCAGCCCAAATCCTCTCTGTTTATTTTAAATGATTTGTTTATTTGCAAGGAGAGAGAAACAGTTATGGTTTTGAGTTGGGGTCTAAACTTCTTGTTGACTCAGGTAAGGAAGTGGTTGATGGGATGAAGAAATAGGCGGTCATCTGCAATGCGTCATGGTGAAATAAGACCCATGAGAAATATGTTAGTGTGGAGGAAGAGGGGAAATGACTAAAGAAATAGAAAAGAGAAGATGAGGGCTGGAGATATGGCTCCACAGTTAAAGTGCTTGCCTGCCTAGCTTGATGGCCTGGGTTGGATTCCCCAGGACCCAAAGAAAGCCAGATACACAAAGTGGTACATGCATCTGGAGTTCATTTGCAGCAGCTAGAGGACCTGGTATGCCCATTCTCTTTCTCTTTCTTTCTCCCTCTCTCTTCTCTTTATCTCTCTGCTTGCAAATGAATAAAATTGTTGTTTTTTTTTTTTTAAAAAAAAACTTGTTCCAGAATCTATTACATGGACAAGCTCTAAAAGATGTTGGGATGACCCATGGCATGTGGAATGTCTACAAAAAAAGTTCCTTTTATTCAATAGCACATAAGGAAACAAAGCACTTTTTGAAGAGTCAACATTTATAAGTAACTGGAAAAGATCTCTTCAAAAATAAGCATGACTCAGGCTAGAGAGATGGCTTAGCGGTTAAATGCTTGCCTGTGAAGCCTAAAGACCCCGGTTCTAGGCTTGATTCCCCAGGACCCACGTTAGCCAGATGCACAAGGGGGTACATGCACCTAGAGTTCGTTTGCAGTGGCTGGAGGCCCTAGAGTGCCTGTTCTCTCTCTCTCTCTCCCTCTTTCTCTGTCTGCAACTTTCAAATAAATAAGTAAAAATAAAAATAAATTAAAAAATAAGCATGTCTAAATATTTTGTGAAACTCACAAATTAAGTATGTAGCCAGTAATGACTTATTTCTAAAGATAATTATTTATTTTTTTAAAACCCTACTTATTGATATCTAAACATCAATGGACAGGTGGAAAATTGCTTTAAAGAAAGAATTAGTCCCTGGGAAGATAAACCCAAGAAAACTACACAGCATGTTGCAGAGAGGGGGGGATAAAAAATATGAAAGGAAAATTCATGAAACTAAGTCTATAATAAAAGGCTTTAGGGCTGGAGAGATGGCTTAGCGGTTAAGCGCTTGCCTGTGAAGCCTAAGGACCCCGGTTCGAGGCTCGGTTCCCCAGGTCCCACGTTAGCCAGATGCACAAGGGGGTGCACACGTCTGGAGTTCGTTTGCAGAGGCTGGAAGCCCTGGCGCGCCCATTCTCTCTCTCTCCCTCTACCTGTCTTTCTCTCTGTGTCTATCGCTCTCAAATAAATAAATAAAAAATTTAAAAAAAAAATAAAAAAATAAAAAAAATAAAAGGCTTTAGCCTGTTCCAAGAGAGAGAATAGAAGGGAGATAATGTCCAAGTCCTGAGACTATTCCAGAACCAACGAATGGCAAATGTGTTCAACTTAAAACGATATCTTTTAAAAGGTTAAGGTGCTTGCCTATGAAGCCTAAGGATCCAGGTTTGACTTCCCAGTACCCACATAGGCCATATATACAAGGTGTGGCATGTGTCTGGAGTTCATTGCACTGGCTAGAGCCCTTGGTGCACCCCTTCTCTCTCTCTCTCTCTTTCTCAAATAAATAAATAAATAAAATAAAGAAAGGATATCTGTGCTATAAACTGGATTTATGAAAACAAGCACCTCATTTGGACACATAATATTGAAATCTTAGAATAAGCAAAAAGGAAAATCATAAAGCCACAGAAGAGTTAGGATAGAGAGTGAAATGCAGACAGCTATGGGGCTAGGTGATAGCTTGGTGGTGTTTACCTCAGAAGCATAAGTTCCTGCACTCAATGTCCAGCACTGCAAGCTATGTATCTTAAAATTAAAAACCTCCCTTTTGCTGGGCGTGGTGGCGCACGCCTTTAATCCCAGCACTAGGGAGGCAGAGGGAGGAGGATCGCTGTGAGTTCGAGGCCACCCTGAGACGCCATAGTGAATTCCAGCTCAGCCTCAGCTACAGTGAGACTCTACCTCAAAAAAAAAAACAAAACAAAACAACAACAACAAAAAGACAAAAAAAAAAACCCTCCCTTTTACCATTAATAGAGGAAAATGGCACACCACAGACTGAGCTATATATTATGATGTATAATATATAAATACCTAATATATAGTATGTATAATATATATATATAGCGATGCATTAGTTCCCAGAGTATGTAGCAAGTTTATACAAATAACAGGTAAAAAACAATCTGTTCTCTCTCAGTGAATAAACTATTTAAACAGGCACCTTGCTAAACGAGATCTCCCAATAGCCAATAGCATATAAAAGTTACTTAACATCACGATGCATCAGGAGATGCAAATTAAAATCACAATGAAATACTATTATACACCCACCTGAATGACTAAAATTAAAAGAGTAATAAGGCAGAGTGTTGACAGAGATATTGAGTAACAGTCCACTCCCACCTCACTGGTGGGAGTATAAATTAGCACAACCATTTGGAAAGCTGTTTGGCAATATCTACAATGGTTAAGCTATGTCTGCTCTGGGATCCATCAATCCTACTTCTGGATATCCAGCCAAGAGAGATAAGCTTGCCCCCAAAAATCATGTCCACGAATGTCCACAAAACTCAATTCCAAACAGCTAAAAAATTATAAGCAACCCAAATGTTACCAATAGTAAAAATGGGGGCTGGAGAAATGATTCAGCAGTAGAAGGTACTTACTTGCAAAGCCTGATGGCCTGAGTTCGAGTCCCCAGCACCCACGTAAAGTCAGATGCACAAAGTGGCACATGCATCTGGAGTTCATTTGCAGTGGCAGGAAGCCCTGGCACGTCCATTCTCTCTGTTTACCTCATTCTCTCTCTCTCAAATAAATTAATTAAAATGTCCAAAAAATAGTAGGGGGCTGGAGAGATGGCTTAGTGCCTGCAAAGCCTAAGGACCCAGGTTCAGAAAGTGGTGCATGCATCAGTAGCTAGAGGTCCTGGCGCACCCATTCTCTCTCTGCCTCTTTCTCTCCTCTTTCTCTGTCTCTCAAATAATTAAAAAATAATAAATAAAATGTTTAAAAATAGTAGGATGGAATGTTCACACAATAGAATTCACACAACAATAAAAACTAACAGAGAACCGTATAGACAAGTACTAAGCCGCATGTAGTGACTAATGAGTACATATTACACGTGTCCATTCTAAGGATTACAAAAAACAGACAAAGCGAACCCATGCCGATAGGGTCTAAGTTCTGTCTAAGGGGACAAAGATATTAACAGAGAAGAAGCATCAAGGAGCTTATGGGATATTGGAAATGTCTTATGTCTTAATCTGGGAGGTAACACATATGTATCTCGTGTGAGTGTGTTATGCAAAAATTCACTGAATTAGGACTGGAGAGATGGCTTAGCAGTTAAGCGCTTACCTGTGAAGCCTAAGGACCCTGGTTCGAGGCTCGATTCCCCAGGACTCACGTTAGCAAGATGCGCAAGGGGGCGCACATGTCTGGAGTTCGTTTGCAGTGGCTGGAGGCCTTGGCATGCCCATTCTTTCTCTGCCTCTCTCTCTGTTGCTCGCAAATAAATAAATTGAAAAAAAAATTTCACTGAATTATACACTTGAAAGCTTTGCTCCTTATTATATACATATGTATACAGAGAAATATATATGACCTCATTAAAACCTTAAAAACTTGACACATGAATCTGTCTCACTCCCATCCATACACAGAGAAAGTATAACTTCGGTCTAGCCAAATGGGAAGGCAATATGGGAAAATTTCCCAGGAAATTGTGATGGACTCAGACAGCACATAAAAGATTTTTTGATGTGTGTGCATTTGTATTGTAGGTACATGTATTGGGGGTACACTCATGTGCGTGTACATGTGGAGGTCAGAGGTCACCACCCAACATCTTCCTCGCTCATTTTCTGTCTTATGTTTTGAGTCCGGATCTCTTATCGAATCCCGAACTCACCAGTTTGGCTAGACCAGCTATCCAATGAGCCCTGGGCGGCTCCCCGCTCCTCCTCCCCAGGACTGAGATTACAATGCATACCACCATGTCCAGCATTTTACATGGGTACCAGCAATCTCAACTTAGGTCCTCCTATTTGTACAGGAAGCACTTATCCCACTAAGCTGTCTTTCCATTCCCAGTCCAGAAAGGTTTGTTTTTGGCTTTATTTGTATAACTTACCTGGGCACAGCTCCAGAACTTGCAGAAAACACCTGTAAGGTACCCCAGGGGTACAAACAGTGACGTTTCAATAGGAATGCTCCAGCTGGTGTGAGTAAATGAACGTGGATGAGTGTGTGAATTGGGGTGGGTTCACGCGGTGTCTCAGGAGAACGTCTACCAGGCTTCCTCCATCCTCTCTAAAATCTGAGATCCACTGCTTGAGCCCAGATGGTGGCTGGAGGCATTCCCAGGCAGAGCTATGCATTTTGTGGCAACTGATGCATTTAAGCAACAGAAATAAGGAAAATAAACATCATAAGAAAAATGCAAGGGCGGGGCTGGAGGGATGGTTTAGCAGTTAAGGTGCTTGCCTGCAAAGTTGGGGGACCCTGGTTCAATTCCCCAGGACACACATTAGCCAGATGGATGCACAAGGGGGCACACATGTCTGGAGTTCATTTGCAATGGATGGAAGCCCTGGCATGCCCATTCTCACTCTCTTTCCCTCTCTCTCTGACTCTAATAAATAAATTAAAAAATATTTTAAATTAAAAAAAGAAAATACAAGGGTGGATACAGTGGTGCACACGCTTTAATTCCAGCACTTGGGAGACAGAGGTAGGAGGATCACTGTGAGTTCGAGGCCAACCTGATCAGCCTGGGGTAGAGTGAGACTGTACCTTAAGAGAAAGAAAAAAGAAGAAGGAAGAGGAGGAGAAAAGAAAACACAAGCAAAGATGTTGAGTTTGCAAATCGCTTGGAGAAAGTGCCTGTCAGCAAGGTTGCCAGAATGTGCTGGAATAAGTGCCAGTATGGGCAGAGATCCCAAGAGCCAAGGCAGGGTTCTCTCCCGCCTTCCAGTTGCTGGCATCCTCAAAATGTCCTGGTGCAGTGTGGCTGTGAGACATCATTGTCCCCAACACCTCCACAGTCATCATTGTTAATAGATAACTGTACTAAATGTTAGATACACATTGCTCACTAAATGTGTAATATTCCTCCACGTGAGACGTTGTACCATTATTATCTCTATTTACATAGGAGGAAACTCAGCCTTAGAGAGGTGAGGCAATTTACTCAAGGTCAATGGATCTAGGCAACACCAGAATAGGTTACTAGTTAAGAGTGTCTGATTTGTCACTGTGACCCATTCACAAGAGTTGGTTCAACATGTTGGAGGTGTGGTTATTGGGTCTTACGCCAGGTCAGGATGCTGGGACTGAGGGAGGAAGATAACGTCTCGGTATCTTGCTATAAGCATTGAGCGAGTCAGCTTTCTGTGACTATAACAAAGTACCTGAGATAATCAACTTAAAAAAGCAAGGTTCACCGTGGCTCCCAGTTCAGAGATGGTCCATGGTCAGTTTGCCTCATTGCTTCAGCCCTAGACTGAGGCAGCAAAATTATAAGCAGAAACACGTGGCAGTATGAGCTGCTCACTTCTTGAAGGCAGAAAGCAGAGAGAAAGACAGGAAGGGTCTAGCATCCTAACACCCCTTGTACGCCCCTTCGATGACCAGCAAAGACTCCTTTCTCCTAACACTTCCACCGTATCCCAGTACTGCCAGAGCCTGGAAAGCAAACCCTTAACATGTGAGCTTTCTGGGGACACTCACCCAAACACTCAGGTGTCTATTGTCTGAACTATGCAAAGTCGCCCTGCTAGTTCGTGGCAGGGTTAGACTAGAACCCATTGCTGGGTCCTGGTCTTTGATAAAAGAGTGAGAACGAGTGGAGATCTAGCACTTAAGGATGGATTTCAAGTAAACTGACCCTTCAGTGACAGCCAGGGGAGGCCCGAGGCAAAGGGCAGGCGGGGACACAGGGGAAGAAAGTTTCAGGGATGGGAAAGTGATTCCATGAGGAGGGGAAGCTTGTCACCGGATGCTACCTCCGTTAGCTGATTACATTTAAAGCATCAAGCAGGCCTGCTCAGAAGGGTCTGCTCTCAGAAGAAAGGAGGAGATGGCTCAGATTCAAATACTGCAGTTCCTGAAGAAAATGCATTGTTGTTTGACAGACAGGTTGGGGAGGGAGGAAGGCCCAGACAGCTTCCTCCTAGGAAATGGACTATGCATTCTCAGACTCCTGAAATTGTTGCCTTTGGACTGGGAAACCGTGGAGCCCTGCTTTTATTTGGGGGGGGGGCACTCTGGAGTAGTGTCCACACACCAGAGAGGCCAGGGAAATGAGGCAAAGACAACCGAAAGTGGATTTACAGTGGCTACCAAGTCAACCCAAACTGTTTTCATAAACTTTACCAGTTACTCTATCAGTCATTCAGATGGCCCCAAGCAGACCTACCTATGCTCTCTGTGATGAGAATAGATTCCAGTGCATAAGTAATTCTTTAAATTAAAATAAATCTTTGTGGGGGAAGGGGAGGAAGGGAATTACCATGGGATATTTTTTATAATCATGGAAAATGCTAATAAAAATTTAAAAAAATCAGCCGGGCATGGTGGCGCACGCCTTTAATCCCAGCACTCGGGAGGCAGAGGTAGGAGGATCGCAGTGAGTTCAAGGCCACCCTGAGACTACAGAGTTAATTCCAGGTCATCTTGGACCAGAGTGAGACCCTACCTCGAAAAACCAAAAAAAAAAAAAAAAAAAAAAAAATTTAAAAAATCTATGGCTGGAGACATGACCTAGCAGTTAAGGCACTTGCTTGTGAAGCCTAAGGCAAAGGTTCGATTCCCCTGGACCTTCATAAGCCAGATGTGCAAGGTGGCACGTGTCTCTGGTGTTCATTTGTGGTGGCTAGAGGCCCTGGTGCTCCCATTCTCTCTCTCTCTCTCTCTCTCTCTCTGCCTCTTTCTCTCTCTCTTTAAAATAAATAAATAAACAAAGTATATTTTTCGAAAATCTATTTTAGTGCTTACAAGATGGATTAGCAGTTAAAGTGCTTGTCTGCAAAGCCTAAGGACCCAGACTCAATTTCCCGGTACCCAGTAAGGCAGATGCACAAGGTGGTGCGTGCCTCTGGAGTTCATTTGCAATGGCTAGAGGCCCTGTCATACCCATTCTCTCTCTCATATACATACATATATAATCTGCCTCTTTCTCTCTCTCAAATAAATAAGTTGCTTTTTTAAGAAGTGTATTTTAGAACAGTTTTAGGTTCACAGCAAAAGTGATCAGAGGGGCTGGAGAGATGGCTTAGCGGTTAAGTGTTTGCTTGTGAAGCCTATGGACCCTGGTTCCAGGCTTGATTCCCCAGGACCCACGTTAACCAGATGCAAAAGGAGGCGCATGCGTCTGTAGTTCGTTTGCAGTGGCCGGAAGCCCTGGTGCGCCCATTCTCTCTCTATTTCTGCCTCTTTCTCTCTCTGTCTGTCGCTCTCAAATACATTAATAAAAATAAACAAAATTCTTTTTTTAATCTGAGCAGAAAGTACAAAGGTTTTCCATTATTTTTCCTACTCCCAGACACAAGCCACCCTTGGGGATCACCATCCCCCTCCACAGAGGTGCCTGATCACAACTGCTGGGTGGATATTGATGTGGAATCACGGCTCGGAAGCCATAGCTCAGCGTGGGGCTCCCTTCTGGTGTTGAGCAGGCTGCGTCACCACTGCCGTGACACGCAGGGCAGGCCCACAGCTCCGTGTTCTCTGTGCTGGGCTGATCTAACCTTCCTTCCTCCCAACCCCTGGTGGCCATTCACCTTGTCACAGCCTGCATGGGTTTGTCTTTTCCAGAATATCTAGTCACTGGATACGTGTTTAAGGTCCTTTCATCTTTTTTTTTTTTTTTAATGGCATGTTAGCTCACATCTTTTTAAGTGCTTTTAAAATGTCTTTAATTTGCAAGCAGAGAGAAAAGAGAGGCAGATACAGAAAATGGGTGGGTCAGGGTTTCCAGCCGCTGCAAATGAACTCCAGATGCCACTTTGTACATCTAGCTTTACAGGGCAGTGGGGATTTGAACCCACATTATTTGGCTTCGCAGGCAAGCACATTAGCAACTGAGCCATCGCTCTGCCCGCCCCTATTTTTATTATTTTTATTTAGTTGACAGCAAGTGAACAGGCAAGAGAGAGAGAGAGAAAGAAAGAGAGAGGTATAGGTGTGCCAAGGTCTCCTTCCACTTCAGTGAACTCCAGGTGCAGATGACACTTGCATCTGGTTTTACAAGAGTACTGCGGGATCGAACCAGACCAGCAAGCTTCTCAACAAGTGCCTTTAACCGCTGCTAGCTCATGTCTTGGTAGCACTATGGGCTAGTCCATTCTCTGGAAGTAGCAGCACTTCTTTATCCATTCACCAGTTGAAGAACCTCCCGGCGGCTTTGGACAATTAGGAATAAAGCTGCTATAAACATCCATGCGCAGGTTTCTGCGTGGACATAACTGTTCATTTCCTCTAGGGTAAAAACCCAGGAATGTGGGCTGGAGAGATGGCTTAGCGGTTAAACGCTTGCCTGTGAAGCCTAAGGACCCCGGTTCGAGGCTCGGTTCCCCAGGTCCCACGTTAGCCAGATGCACAAGGGGGCGCACGCGTCTGGAGTTCGTTTGCAGTGGCTGGAAGCCCTGGTGCGCCCATTCTCTCTCTCCCTCTATCTGTCCTTCTCTCTGTGTCTGTCACTCTCAAATAAAAAAAAAACAGGAATGTGATCCACAGGTGCTATGATTACTTTTGTAGACTCGACCAAACTGTCTTTCAAAGTAGCTGGGCCACGTGGTATTTCTGCTTACCCTGCGGACCCTTTTGCCTCCTTGCTGAGGTCTGAGTACATGTGACAACAGTGTTTAGCCCAGCATGGTGCTACATGCCTGTAGTCACAGCACTTGGATGGTGAAGATGAGGGGACCAGAAGTTCCAGGACGGCTTCAGCCACAAAGCAAGCTTGAGGCCAGCCTGGACTACATGAGACTCTGACCCAGTTCCTCCCCCAACACACACACACACACACACACACACACACACACACACACACTCACACACACATTGCTCCAGGGTTGTTTTAATTTGCATTTCCCCGAGGACACGTGGTATGCATCACCTTCTCACAGGCCTCCTTGCCGTCTCTATATTTTCTTTGGTGACGTGTGGCTTCAAGTCCTCGACACATTTGTTTTTTAATTGGCTTGTTTGCTTTCTTACTGTTGACTTTTAAGTGTTCTTTGTATATTTTGGAGAGCAGTCCGTTGTTGTGTCTTTTACAAATGCTTTCTCTGAGGAACTTTCCGTCCTCTTGAAAATGAGCTTGTTAAGGTGTGAAGCTGACAGCAAGCTTAGTCTTCACCTTATTCTAAGAACATGTGACCATTAGTCATTAACTTGTGTCTTTTTTGTTTGTTTGTTTAAATTACATACAATACATTGGCCAAGGCACTTTATCAACCGTGAAAGCACTCTCATCCAAAGGCTCTACCCCTGGGTTTAGGAGAGTTTGAGACGGAAGTAGACATCCCAAAGGCCTCATTCCCTCCTGTCTCCATGTCTTCCTCCCTGCTGTGGAGTCCTGTCCTCTGCTGGGCACGTTCTACCCTCACCATGCGTGGGAATGAGATGGAGGAGAGGGGTGAACAGAAGGTACCTACTAGCTGTGGGGAGAGGCAGACCATGCTGCGTGGATGTTACTTCAGTTTTTCCAGTGCACTTGGTGACCCAGTGATCATAAAAACACGAAGAAGCAGTCACCACCACCCCACACCTGGGTGGCAATTGAGCTCCAAAACTATCAATATCCTCCTGGAATGTATGGACCCCTAGACATACGCTTACACACTTCTCTGGCCTACAATTCGAAAAGTACCTCTCTGAATCTCATTTCTTTTTCTTTTCTAAAAAATATATTTTATTTATTTATGAGAAAGAGAGAGGGAAAATGGGGCGCCAGGGCCTCCAGCCACTGCAGAGGAACTCTAGATGCATGCGCCCCCTTGTGCATCTGGTTTACGTGGGTCCTGGAGAGTTGAACCAGGGTCCTTTGGCTTTGCAGGCAAATGCCTTAACCACTAAGCCATCTCTCCATCCCTGAATCTCATTTCTTAACTCCCTTTAAGATTAGGGATGGCAGGCTGAAGAGATTTCTCAGTGGTTAGGGTACTTGCGTGCAAAGCCTAATGACCCAGGTTTGATTTTCCAGTACCCATGGGCATGAGTCTGGAGTTCATTTGCAGTGGCTAGAGTCCCTGCCTGGCATGTCTTTCTGTCTGTCTGTGTGTCTCATACCCTTTTTGCCTTTCTTTGCCTTCAAGTAGATAAATAAACTATTAAAGAAAAATTTACAGGAGCTGGAGAGATGGCTCAGCATTTAAGTCACTTGCCTGCAAAGCCTAAGGACCAACGTTTGATTCTCCAGATGTGCAAGGTAGTGCATATGCCTGGAGTTCATTAGCAATTGCTAGATGCCCTGGCATGCCCATTTTCTTGCTCACTCTAGCTGCCTCTTTCCCTCTCTAACTCTCTCATAAATAAATAAATACAAAATTATAAAAAATAAGGAATTGGGCTGGAGAGAAGCCTTAGTGTTTAAGATGCTTCCCTGAAAAGCCTAAGGACCCATATGTGACTCTCTAGATCCCACATCAGCCAGATGCACAAAGGTGAGACAAGAATAAGGTCACACATGCCCACTAGGTGGCACAAGTTTCTGGAGTTCAATTTCAGTGGCTGAGGCCCTGACACACCAGTTCTCTCTCTCTCTTCCTAAAAAAAAGAGGAATTGCAGTAGATGTAAACGGCGTCTCAGGGGACAGTATTTAGACAGAACAGGATGTGGCTGATGGCAAGAGCTGGTGGTGTGGTGTCTTTGGGTCACCCTGTGGTCCTGCTCTACTTGACATCTTGGTGGGCTCAAATGTCTTCCTGCAATGTCACCTCCCGCCACCAACCCTTCCCTTATTCCTGCTTTATGCAATTTGCACCATGCTTGGATTATAACAAAAGTCTTCCATCAAATTTCACATAGGAAGGCTGGAGAGATGGCTAGTGGTTAAGGCACTTGCCTGTGAAGCCTAAGGACCCAGGTTTGATTTCCCAGTACTCATGGGTATGAGTCTGGAGTTCATTTGCAGTGGCTGGATGCTCTGGCATGCCCATTCTAATTCCTTTTCTCTCGTCCTCCCTATCTTTCTGTCTCTTTCTCTCTTTGTCTAAATAAATAAATAAATCTCACACAAGAACTAAAATCAAGCCCAGATATACTTGTTAGAAGAGTCTGAATGGGGCTGGAGAGATGGCTTAGCGGTTAAGCACTTGCCTGTGAAGCCTAAGGACCCAGGTTCGAGGCTCGCTTCCCCAGGTCCCACGTTAGCCAGATGCACAAGGGGGGTGCATGTGTCTGGAGTTCATTTGCAGTGGCTGGAAGCCCTGGTGTGCCCATTCTCTCTCTATCTGCCTCTTTCTCTCTCTGTCACTTTCAAATAAATAAATAAAAATAAACCAAAAAAATTAAAAAAAAGAAAAAAGAGTCTGAGTGGAGCCCAGCCTGTCTCACCTTGAAGCTTGAGCATCTTACCTATGGTACTAAAAGTCGCTACTACACTTGACTGCTATCTGTGAGACCCTGGGTCCTACGCCCAGCACCACATGGTGGGGGTGAAGCCATCTTATGTCCTTCCATATATTGCATTTCTCAACAATGCTGTGCCACGCAAGAAAGAAAAGGAGCAGACATTTCTTCCAGTATTAATGCTGGGGGGTGTCTATGTCCCAGCGCCATATTTAGCATCCAGCTTTAACTGTCTTTTCAGTAGAGGGATCATGGACTCAGAGACCCAGGCTCACCTGCTACGGTAAACAGTGAGTACTTCACCGGCTGGCCTTCCACCGTGGGAGAAGGAAGAAAGTGCGGGAAGAGAGATGTGCGCTGCTCAAAATGCTGATGACCCCGCAAAGGCCTCGGAGCTCTAAAGCCACGGGGATCTGCTCCATCCATGACTATACGACCATTACCGCCCGTGTGTGTGGCCGTGCATGTGTGTACACACGCACTCATGTGGTCATACGTGTGTGGTGGTTGGATTCAGGTGTCCCGCATGAACTTAGGTGTTCTGAATGCTAGGTTCCCAGCTGATGGAGATTTGGGCATTAGCACCTCCTGGAGGCAGTGTATAGTTGAGGGTGGGCTTATGCGTGTTATAGCCAGTGAGTGTTCCCTTGCCAGTGTTTGGCACACTCTCCGGCTGTTGTCCATCTATTGTTGGCCAAGGGGTGATGTCCACCCTCCTTTCATGCCATCATTTTTCCTGCCATCATGGAGCTTCCCCTTGAGCCTGTAAGCCAAAATAAACCTCTTTTTTTTCCACAACAACAAGCTGCTCTTGGTTGGGTGATTTCTACCAGCAATGTGAACCTGACTGCAACAATGTGCACGCACACCCCCCCACCACACACACACACACACACACAAACACACACCCAGAAAAAAGAGAAGCCCTCAGCTTTCTTGTCGCCCTATCTCCTCACCCATCCTGTCTGTGCCCTGCAGAATCTCTGTCCTCAGTACAGTGATCAATCCCAGGGCCATAGAGTAAGGATGTGTCTAGTGGTCATTGCGGTGGGGGGTGCTTGTAGTTGTTATTGAACCTGAGCTTATAAAGACTTTTAGGGATCTATGGCCTATGAAACAGGTCCAGGCATGCCTCTCCCCACAACAAGATGGGTTCTAACAGTAGCAGGTTTCTTCTAGAAAGTCACTTCTCTCCTCTTTACTCATTCCCTCGCATCCTCCTGTCTTTCTCTTTTTTTAATGTATTTTATTTTTCTTTATTCATTTATTTGACAGAGAAAGAGAGAAGAGAATGGGCGTGCCAGGGCCTCCAGCCACTGCAAATGAACTCCTGATGCGTGCATCCCCTTGTACATCTGGCTTACGTGGGTCCTGGGGAATCGAACCTGGGTCCTTTTTGGCTTTGCAGGCAAGTGCCTTAACCACTAAGCCATCTCTCCAGCCCCTTCCTGTCTTTCTTTCATTCCTGTTTTTCATCATGTTTAGCTGTTCTGCCGGATGGGGAGCCCTCTCTCTCTCTTTCTCTCTCCCTCTCTCTCTCTCTCTTTCTCCCCCCCCCCCCCCGCCCCCGACTCCTTGGCCTCCTTGGTTAGAAGTCCTTCACACAAGAGGCTGGCTTGGGCAGAGAGGGTATGTGACCGGAACACAGGGAGGGGCGTCAGAAGCCTCAGAATTTAAATTTGAACTTTTGCTGTGAAAACCCGAGTTGTCTCTTCTCTGGGCCTTGGTTGCCCTACGTTACCCCACGCTGACTATGGTGACCAAACATGTCCAGAGCTTAGCACCTGTCTGACCTATAATGGACTTTGTCTGGTGCAGATGACAAGAGGTGGCCTCGTGACACCCTCGTCCTTGAGCCTGGTCAGTTTCTGGGCTTTGGCCTCATACTAGGTTCATCCAGGCCTTACTCCTGCTCTGGTACATAAGAATCCTTGCTGGGGGGACCAGTCTTCTTGAAGCTCTCCAGGGATCCCAGATTGAAGGCCAAGTGAGGAAGCACTGAAATTTAAGCTGAGGGATTTCACCAACAAGGGCACCTTCTCCATTCGTGAGAGGGGCTCTCCTCCTCCGTCAACCCCCAGGCCCCATCAGAGACTAAATACAGAAGCCATCAGAGGTGCTTCATGCAGCCCAGAGTCAAGATACCCAAACAGCAAGGGACTGGAAGCCAGCCCAATGGAGCATTTCTTTCTGAGGCCCATGTGGCCCATGCAAGGCTCACTGACTCTGGAGACAAACAGAAGTGCTTCTGAACTTGAAAGTTCTGGTCTGCTCTTTGTCAGAGCCACAGTGGTTTGTTTATAGCAGGTAGGGAGCCTGTGAGCCTGGCCTTGGAACAGGTCTCTGAGCTTTCTATTTAAAGATCACCCCGAGGCATCTACTAACACACCAGGGGAAATACTGAGTAGCCATTTGCTGTTTTGCTCAGGAAACAGACAGAAAGGTCAGCAGACCCAATATCCGCTGCTCCCCAAAAGCTAATTGTGCAGATGACATGTTTTAAAAAGGAAAATCAGATCACGCAACGCAGATCAAGGGGGAGTTTTCCAGCGGCTGCGGGTGCTGTCCCCTCCAGCTTCCCTGATCCCCGGCTCTCCCACGTTGGGGAACTTCTGGACTCGGAATTTGAGCGGCACTTTCTCAAGCACTTCAGCAGAAAAGTAACACGGGAAACAAAAGCAGAAAACCTCACGACTTTTTATTAAAAACTTTTCTTTTATTTGGTTTTTCAAGGCAGGGTCTCACTCTATCCCAGGCTGACCTGGAATTCACTATGGAGTCTCAGGCTGGCCTTGAACTCATGGGGATCCTCCTATCTCTGCCTCCCGAGTGCTGGGATTAAAGGTGTGCCCACCACACCTGGTTTAACAATTTCTATGAAATCATTCAACTGGGAAACTAACATACAGAAGATCACGGACAGGCATGAAGTGGCCATTACACTCATGAGTTCACAGACACTGTCAGTCACCTGCACAAGAACTGCGGAATAGGAGGCCCATCACCACTCTGTCGTAGATGATGGAGGTGGGCAAAAAATAAAAAATAAAAATAAAGAAGACATGTTAATAGAAGAAAGACTAGCTGGAGAAAAAAAAGGATTGCAGGGGATGTGAGAGAAGGGAGGTCAAAAGAAGATAATGCGAGGGGATTATGATCAACGTACATTATGTGTATGCACAGAAACTGTCAATAAAAACATTTTTTTTTTTTGAGGCAGGGTCTCACTCTAGCTGTGGCTGACCTATAATTCACTATGCTGTCTCAGGGTGGCTGAGACTCACAGTGATCCTTCAACCTCTGCTTCCCGAGTGCTGGGATTAAAGGCGTGCGCCACCACGCCCGGCAATAAAACATTTTTTAAAGAGGGCAGAAAAGGAGAATGGGGCCTAAAAGGTATATAGAAGTGCATTTGGTCCATTAGGATAAATCTGTGAAAGGCAAAGTGGAAAATTAACTAAAAGGGAGAAATGTGGTAGAATGACAAAGTCAAAATATGAATGAAGGAGACATGCTGAAATGGTAATTTGAAAAATATTTTATTTATTTATCTGAGAGAGACAAATAATGGGCACACCAGGGCCTGTAGCCACTGCAAACAAACTCCATATGCATGTGCCACCTTGTGCGTCTGGCTTTATGTGAGAACTGGGGCATCAAACCCAGGTCCTTAGGCTTTGCAGGCAAGTGCCTTAACCCCTGAACCATCTCTCCAGCCCCTAAACTGGTCTTTTTTTTATTGTAGGATATTAGAACGATAGATAACGATCTTCCAGTTGAACACTTAGTGAATATAGATTTCTTTAGTACAAAAGAAGTCACTTTTGGGCTGGAGAGATGGCTGGGTGGTTAAGCGCTTGCCTGTGAAGCCTAAGAACCCTGGTTCAAGGCTCAATTCTCCAGGACCCACGCTAGCCAGATGCACAAGGGGGAACACGCATCTGGAGTTTGTTTGCAGTGGCTGGAAGCCTTGGTGTGCCCATTCTCTCCCTCTCCCTCTCTCTCTCTCTCTCTCTCTGCCTCTTTCTCTCTCTGTCACTTTCAAATAAATAAATAAAAATGAACAAAAAATAAAATAAAAAAAGAAGTCACTTTTAATTTGCAAAATAATGATGACTTCAGGAAGAATTCTAAATTTTAGAGTTACCAGAAGAATAGTATGATGGAATTGGCAATTTCCATCACAGGTGCAGATAGGCATCCAACATATGGACGAGAATGTCCATGAAGACACTGGTCACTATTACCACTATCATCAGAACCTGGACATGCCTACACGTGACAACTGTGGTTCTCAGAGGACTGAAGCCCAGTGAAATGTGAATTACAGCTGCATGTTTCAATGGATCTGACAAACATAACGCTGCGTGACAACATCAAGCCAGGCTTGGTGGTGCAAGACTTTAGACCCGGCACTTGGGAGGCTGACGGCGGAGGATTCACCGTGAGTTCAAGGCCAGCCTGGGCTACAGAATGAGTTCCACTCATGTGACCCTGACTCGAAAAAAAACAAACAATAACAACTGAACATTTTTTTTTTTTTACAAAAGAAAAATAACACCAGAAGCAAAAAGCAGCATAAAAGGACACAGCCAGCTTCATATCATTTACACAAAGGCTCTGAAAAACACAGAAACAGAACAAAAATCTCCACATGCCAGATGATGGAGGAGGGCAAAAAAAAGGACATCAAAATAGGAGAAAGAAAAGTTAGAAAGAACAAGGGGTCCTGGGGACAAAGGAGGGTGTTGCGAGGGGATTAGGCAAATTTTAAAATTTTCTTAAATGTTTTATTTGTTTGTTTATTTATTTATTTGAGAAAGAGAGAGAATGAGCACTTCAGGGCCTCTAGCCACTATAAACGAACTCCAGACATATGTGCCACTTTGTGCATCTGGCTTATGTGGGTTCTGGAGAATTGAATGGGGGTCATTAGGCTTTGCAGGCAAGTACCTTAACCTCTAAGCCATCTCTCCAGCCCTAAAACAACTTTTTTTGTTGTTTTTTGTTTTGTTGGTTTTGGAGGTAGTGTCTCGCTCTAGCCCAGGCTAAGGTGGACTTGGAATTCACTAATGTAGCCTCAGGGTGGCTTTGAACTCTCAGTGATCCTCCTATCTCTGCCTCCCAAGTGCTGGGATTAAAGGCGTGTGCCACCACGACTGGCCAAAAATAATATTTTTAAAAATAAATATTATTTAGAATATTCTAGTTCTTAAACTGGGTGCAATATGTTTATTTCATTCTTCTTCTTGAAACTATACATATGTTGGTCTAGAGAGATGGGTTAATGGTTAAAGGGGCTTGCTTGCAAAGCCTGCTGACCAGGGGTTTAGTTCTCCAGTACCCATGTAAAGCCAGATGCACAAAGTGGTGCATGCATCTGGAGTTTATTTGCAGTGGCAAGAACCCTTGACATACCCATTCTCTTTCTCTGTCTCTCTCTTGCAAATAAGTAAATAAAAATAGTTTTAAAATAAGCATATGCATAAGTATATGTGATACATTTTGTGGTAAAATAAATTGTTTAAAATGTTTTTATTTATCTGAAAAGAGACAGAGAGAGAGAATGAGTGCTCTGGGGCCTCCAGCCACTGTAAACAAACTCCCGATGCGTGTACCACCCTGAGTCAGGCTGTACATGTGTTCTGAAAACTTGAACCTGGGCTGTTAGGCTTGGCAAGCGAGTGCCTTTAACCATTGAGCCATTTCTCCAGACCCTAATATAAAACTGTAAAAGGGGGCTGGAGAGATGGCTTAGCGGTTAAGCGCTCGCCTGTGAAGCCTATGGACCCCGGTTCGAGGCTCAGTTCCCCAGGTCCCACGTTATCCAGATGCACAAGGGGGCGCACGCGTCTGGAGTTCGTTTGCAGAGGCTGGAAGCCCTGGCGTGCCCATTCTCTCTCTCCCTCTATCTGTCTTTCTCTCTGTGTCTGTCGCTCTCAAATAAATAAATAAAAAATGAACAAAAAATATTTAAAAAAAACTGTAAAAGGGAAAGATGATAAAGTAGCACAGAAAAGCAGGATGAGAAGGAGGGGGATTAAAATGACAAAGGAAATGAAGAGAAGAAAGGATGCCGTGGTACTGGGAAAGCAAGCAGTGCGGTAGAGTGTGGGTTGACTCCAGTAGTGACAGTAGCGCGTGCTTGGATGCATCAGAAGCTGGTGCTCCCTGGGGTTCTGCCTTGGCTCAGTGCTCCTCCCCGGCTGGATGCTCTCTTTGGAAGACAAACCATCCTCATGGGCTAGGCAGCCACTATCCTCTTCATTAAGACCCGAGTTCCTCTGCCTCAGTGATGTTTGGGCATCTCTACTTGGCTCTCCTCCCAGATACCCAAATTCCACAGGCCTGGACGTAAGGACCATCTGCCTTCTACATTGCTTTCTTCTGTGATCCCCTCCCACCATCAGCAGGACAACTACCTACATAGTGACCAAGAATTACAGGTATAATGGGCTGGAGAGATGGTTTAGCAGTTAAGGTGTTTGCCTGCGAAGCCAAAGGACCCAGGTTCAACTCCTCAGGACCCACATAAGCCAGATACATAAGGGGCACATGTGTCTAGAGTTCATTTGCAGTAGCTAGAGGCATGCCCATTCTCTCTCTATCTGTCTCTCTTGTCTCTCTCTGCTTTCTAAAGAAAAAATTTAAAAAAAAAAAGAATCACAGGCCTAATCTTTGTCTCCTTGCTTTGCTCTACTCTCTCGATGCATGTGCTGATAACCCCTGAGCCTGATCAATACTCTTGAATATTTCTTCCCATGGCCACTCTGTCACTTCCTGAGCTCAAGCCTCTTCCTCAAATAATCACAAGAGATTCTCAACTACACTCCTAGCCTGCAGACTGGTGTTCTCAATGTCTCCCCCTCCCTGCCAGCAGAATGATCTGGCTGGAACAGAAATCTGGCCATGTCCAGCCAGGCCAAACGAGTCAACGGGTGCAACACTGGCACGTCTGTCATGGTGGAAACCAACTGCCCTCTAATTAGACTGGAGGCCCGCTCCATGGGAGGGAATGCATCCCTGATACTGAAAACCTACAACAGGGGTAGTCATGAGCCCTAGGGGTGTAACATCTGCTGCTGTCTGGCTAAATGTATATACTATGCTCACCAAACTGCCCAGTAAGCACTTGTCTTAATGTTCATACTCATAAATTGATGTTGATTTCTAAATAATTTCTTATTTATTTGTAAGGAAAGAGAGACAAACACACACAGACAGTGAGAGAGAGAGAGAGAGAATGAGTGCTTCAGGGTTTCTAGTCATTGCAAATGAACTCCAGATGCATGCACCTCTTTGTGCATCTGGCTTTTTTCAAAGATTTATTTATTCAGTTATTAGAGAGAGAGAGAGAAATAGGGAGAGGGAGAGAGAGAATGGGTGCATCAGGGCCTCTGGCCACTGCAAACAAACTCCAGATGCATGTACCACCTGGTGCATCTGGATTTACATAGGCACTGGAGAATCGAACTTGGATCCTTTGGCTTTGCTGGAAAGTGCCTTAACTGCTAAGCTATCTCTCCAGCCTATGCATCTGCCTTTATGTGGGTACTGGGGAATTGAACCTGGATTATTAGGCTTTGTAGGCAAGTACCTTAACCACTGAGCCATCTCTCCAGTCCTATGTTGATTTTTTGAGTCAGGGTCTCATTATGTAGCCCAGGCTGGCCTGAAACTCCCCATCTTCCTGTCTCAGCCTCCCAAGTACTGAGATTCAGGCATGTACCACCACACTTGTCTATACTTATCTTTTTAAGTATCTGTCTTCCTTAAAACACTGTAAACTCCTGGTAGAAACTCGTAAAATACTTACAATATGGAGTTGATAGGAGAGTAAATGATATGATATATGGAAAAGGCAATAAAATAGAGCCTATATAAGGACTATATAAGTGCATGTCTAAAAATTATTTTTCCCAGTGCCACAAAGTCAATAAATAAATAAAAATGGGGAAATGATGGTACCAACACATGATATAGCCATACCAAGTTTCTACTTAATTAAATAAAAGGAAAAAGAGGGATAGAGAGATTGCTTAGTGGTTAAGGCACTTGCTTGCAAAGCCAAGGTTCAATTCCCGGGTAGCCACGTAAAGTCA
Source organism: Jaculus jaculus (assembly GCF_020740685.1). Classification (NCBI taxonomy): domain Eukaryota; kingdom Metazoa; phylum Chordata; class Mammalia; order Rodentia; family Dipodidae; genus Jaculus; species Jaculus jaculus. The sequence continues at coordinate 100,325,798 of NC_059113.1, read as the reverse complement.
GATGCACAAGGTGGCACATGAGTCTAGAGATTTCTGCCGCAGCTAGAGGCCCTGGCATGCCCAGTCTCTCTCTAATAAATAAATAAAAGTAAAATATAAAAAGTAGTAAAAGTGATTTTTAGTAACCTAGTATAGTTTATATTTGATAGCAGCTATAATGAGTAACTGGGAAAAATATAAAGAATGACATAAACTTGGGCTAGAAGTCTAGTTATTGTGATTTATATGCCTCTTGGTAACAGCCACAGGCCATGGCCACAGTAAAATCCTCTATTCAGATACTGCTGAGGGATTCCCAGGCACAAATCAAATCTCATTACAGCCAAGCCAAGGACTGTATCATTGCTGTTGTTAAGTAGACCACCAGCTGGGGCTTGGAAATGATTTATTATGTAGAGTCTTTATTGTTGTTCATGCTGCATACTTAGAGCTGTTATAATCTGATTTAACCAAGAGCTTTCTAAAGCCTGTGTGAACTCACAAAACCTATGAGGATGAAGAGAAAACAGAACAACAATCTCATGCCCACATTTTACTGTTGATACAATGTATCAATGTACAATGTATGTGACAATTTCCAAGATATTTCAAGGCAACACCAAGAGATAACATCTGGATTTAAAAGTTGTTCTTAAAGGGGCTGGTGAGATGGCTAAGTGGTAGGTAAGGTGCTTGTCCGCAAAGCCTAACAATGGGGGTTTGATTTTTCAGCATCCATGTAAAGCCGGGTACACAAAGTAGCACAAGTTAATAATGAAGATTGGCCATCACAAGTCCCCAAGCAGTAGACTAGTGTGCCATCGAGTCAGAAATAATAAAGGGACAATTTTTTAAAGTATTTTATTTATTTGTTTGCCAGGAGAGAGAGAATATGGGCTGGCCAGAGCCTCTAGCCTCTACAAATGAACTCCAGACACTTGTGACACTTTGTGTACCTGGTTTATGTGGGTCCTGGGGAATCAAACCTGGGTCGTCTGGCTTTGCAGGCACGTCCCTTAACCACTAAGCCATCTCTCCAACCCTTCTTTCCTTTTTTTTTAATTCTTTTTTTTGGAAGGGGTCAGGAATTGTGTCATAGTGATGAAAAAAGGAACTAATACAGACCTGTTTGAAGTCAAGTTTCAAGGGTATTGTAACACCTGACTTGGGGCTAGAAAGATGGCTTGGTGGTTAAGGCACTTGCCTGTGAAGTCTAGGGACCCAGGTTCAATTCCTCAGTACCCACGTAAGCACATGGTAACACATGCATCTAGACTCTCTCTGTCTCTCTCATAAATAAATAAAAATAAAATAGAACCTGATTTTGATCTCAGAATCCTTTGGCTTGGCAAATTAAACTAACAATAATTTAGGAGTTCTAGAAAAAACAGCATTGTGGGCTACTCTCATGTTTCTCTGGAGAAGTTTCTCTTTTCATATGGCCAATGACTACTGGGAGAGACTCAAAATTCTCCAAAGTGTTGAGGAGAAACGACAAGGGAACATTCAGCTCTAAGTGAGACATATCCATCACACCCTCCAAGGCTCAAGAACCACTGTGGAAGAGGTGGCAGAAAGAATAGAAGAGCCAAAGGAAGGGAGGGATGTTTTGGACGACTGCCTTCCAGACCTTAAGTGGCCACTGCATTCATGACCCGACAGTGGTTGACACAACCTATACAAGACTTTCATAATATGAGGTGGGGGACGGGGGGGGGGGGGGGAGAATTCCATCAGAAATAGAAGAGGAACTAATTGGAAAGAAGAGATTCAGTGCAGGGAGTACAGAAAAGGGAGGGAAAGAGGACAGTGAGAGAGGATTATGTTAAGTGTAGATTGTACATATGAATGGACGTTGTCAATAAAAGGATTTTAAAAGAGCTGGGGAGAGGGCACAGCAGTTGAAGGTACTTACTTGCAAAATAACTCACAGACCCAGGGTCAATTCCCCAGAACCCACGTGAAGCCAGTTGCACAGTTTCACATACATCTGAAATTCATTTGCAGTGACAAGAAGCCCTATTCTCTCCCTCTTTCTCTCTCTCTCCCTCCCTCCCTCTCTCTCTCCCTCTCCCTCTCCCTCTCTCTCCTTGAAAATAAATAAATAAATAAATTTAAAAAGCTGAACTAGGGCTGGAGAGATGGCTTAGCGGTTAAGCACTTGCCTGTGAAGCCTAAGGACCCCGGTTCGAGGCTCGCTTCCCCAGGTCCCACGTTAGCCAGATGCACAAGGGGGCGCACGCGTCTGGAGTTCGTTTGCAGAGGCTGGAAGCCCTGGCGCGCCCATTCTCCCTCTCCCTCTATCTATCTTTCTCTCTGTGTCTGTTGCTCTCAAATAAATAAATAAAAATTTTTTAAAAAAGCTGAACTACATGAGACCCTCTCAAAAAAATTTTTTTAGGGATGGAGAGATGGCTTAGAGGTGAAGGCACTTGCCTGCAAAGCCAAAGGACCCAAGTTCTATTCCCCAGGACCCATGTAAGCCAGATGCACAAGGTGGTGCACATATCCAGAGTTCCTTTGCAGTGGCTAGAAGCCCTGGTGTGCCCATTCTCTCTCTCTCTGTGTCTCTCTCTCTCTCTCTCTCCTTCTTTCTCTCAAACAAAATAATATAATAAAAAATTTAAAGGGATTTTAAAGAAGAAGCATTATGTAGAATTGAATTTTCCCTCTATGGAATCTTATCCATTCTCCAAAGAATTCTAGAATAATCTGAATTGTCAGGCTCTTATCAAACTGCTAAACAATGACCCAACATCTGATTAGCTAAATGGCACTCAGCAAGCAGCCATGCTCTAGTAATTTCATGTAACTTGCTGTGCTAGCCCTGGGGACTCCACAGGGACCAAGGCAAAGTCCGTATCTTCAAGAGGCTCTTTGGGAGGCAAGTCCAGGGGTAAACATATTAACATATCCTGTATCAGCCTCCTTCACGCAAAGTCACACCAATCATCCATAATTGCAGAGAAGCCCATTGGGACCGCCATAGGACTTTTGCATGAATCTTTGCTCAGATTTATCCAGATTATTTCAGAATAAGAAGGAAACTTTTCCTTCAAAAGCGACACATGCTGGGCATGGTGGCTCTTGTGATCCCAGCATTCAGGGGACAAAACAAGAAGACGGTGAGTTTCAGGCCAACCCGAGCTGCACAGGGACATAAGATGTTAAAACAAAAACAACAACAAAAATATGTAATCGTCTCTAGCTGAGATGTCATTTCCGATTTGAGTTAGCGGCCGCTCAACTGCATCAAAGTGGAGGGATTTCCAAGTCCGCCATGGGTTCCCTACTTGAACAAGTGCCTGGTCTTTGGTTTTTCCTGTGGCTTAGTTACTATGATAATACCTTGTGGCAGTGAGCTCTCCTGGGATACTATTCACTGTGAAAGGGAACCCCAGTTTGACTGGTTTCATTGGTTGGATTCGTGAGAAACCATTGAGCCCCTGTCAAGAGAAAAGCTAAGTGGAGGCTAGTTAACAGCAGCTAAAAGGGCCATTCACTGCTCGGTGAGGGACACAGAGAGAGAAAGAAGGTGGGGAGTTCGGGCACCTGCTCCCTATTCTGCTTCCCTCTACAGACATCTCAACCATTCAACGTCTTTGCCTATGAAAAGAGAATAAAGCCTCTTTTCAAGTGCTTGAGCTGTTGCCTAGTGGGTTTCCTCCTTGAAGACACATTTCAGCATCAGAGAACAGAGGGTGATGGACGTGGCCCCCCCGGGGTAGGAGGAATGGGTGGGTACCGTAAACACTAAACATTTGTCACCCTACTTCTAAGGAGGACTTTCTCTATGGTCAGTCATCTCATTTGCCCAGACTCTGGATAATGCTTGAACAAAGAAGGAGTTTGACATGCCATCATCAAATCAAGGCACACTGGGGGAATCTATATCCAGGTCTGAGGCTGAGAATTTGGGGGAAATTCAAGGATTACTCAAAGAGAAAGCTAGAGGCTAGAAAGATGGCTTAGCAGTTAAGGCGCCTCTCTACAAATCCTAATGACCTGGATTCGATTCCTCAGTACTCACATAAGCCAGAGGCACCAAGTGGAGCTATGACTGGAGTTCTTTTGTAGTGGCTGGAGGCCGTGGCCTGCCAATTTTGTCTGCCTCTCTCATCTCCCTATCTCTCTCTCTCTCTCTCTCTGCTTCCAAATAAATAAATAAATTTTTTTAAAATTTTTTTGTTTATTATTTATTTATTTGAGAGTGACAGAGAGAGAAAGGCAGATAGAGAGAGTGTCAGAGAGCGAGAGAGAGAGAGAGAGAGAGAGAGATAATGGGCACGCCAAGGCCTCCAGCCCCTGGAAACAAATGCCAGATGCATGCGCTCCCTTGTGCATCTGGCTTATGTGGGTCCTGGGGAATCAAGCCTCGAACCAGGTCTTCAGGCTTTACAGGCAAGCACTTAACCACTAAGCCATCTCTCCAGCCCTAAAAATATTTTTAAAGGAGTAAAGAAGGGCTGGAGAGATGACTTAGCAATCGAGGCACTTGGCTGCAAAGCCTAAGAATGCATGCTTGAATCTCCAGGTCCCACGTAGCCAGATGCACAGTGACACAAGCGCACAATACCACACATGTGCACGGGGGCGTACAAGCATTTGGAGTTTGTTCATAGCAGGCTGAAGGACCTGACACACCCATTCTCTCCCTCTCTCTCTCTCTCTCTCTCTCTCTCTCACACACACACACACACACACACACAATAAAAAAATAAAAGAGCAAAAAAAAAAAAAACTTAATGGTTTTTTTGTTGTTTGATTTTTGCTTTTTAGGTAAGGTCTCACTCTAGCCCAGGATGACCTGGAATTCACTCTGTGGTCTCAGGCTGGTCTCGAACTCACAGAGATGCTCCTACCTTTGCCTCCCGAGTGCTGGGATTGAAGGTGTGAGGCACCACGCCGAGCTCCTGAAACGTGTTTTGGATAGCATCAAGGCAAGTGGATCCTTACACCCTGAGACAGAACAAAGGAGATCACTTGCTAAACTAGACTAAAATAGAATGCAGCCATCCAGAATGTACCAGAACATTCTCAAAAAAAACTACTAACTTGTCTAACGTCATTTAAGAAACCATTGAGTGTCCATGTCTGGCACAGTGTACTTGGCAACATACTCACATCCGAGTATGTCAGGCCAGGGGCTCTGTCATCAACCACACATGCAATTGTTATATTTTTCCCCAAAGATCATGAGGAGGCGGACATCTTCAAGTCTCAGGTCACCTGGCAGTGTGATATGCCCAATTCATTCCGTAGACCCCATAACAAGTGCTAAGTGGGGGGGGCGAGTTATTGGACACACACCTTTCTGTGCTTGCCCTCCTCAGACCGTCTCTCCACCCACAACAAATGCTGTAGACTTGTACATACCCGTGAAATAACATCCGAATGGCTATACTTACTGCCCTGGTATCCTTGAACATCTAAGGAAAAGATTTTGCTTGACAGTTCTGACTCGTATGCGCTCAGTTCCCGCATAGTTATCTTCAGGTCTATGTATTTTAAAATTACTTGAGGGCTAGAGAGATGAGTTAGTGGTTAAGATATTTGCCTGCAAAGCCTAACGAGTCCCGGTTCGACTCCAGCACCCATCTAAGCCGGATGCACGAGGTGGCGCATACATATGGAGTTTGCAATGGCTAGAGGCCGTGGTGTGCCCATTCTCTCTCTCTCCCTCTCTGCCTCTTTCTCTCAAGTAAATAAATTTTTAAAAAAATTAAATTAAATTAAATGAGAAAAGAACAACTGAAACTCAAGTAAAGGGTTCAGGAGATTGCTCCATGGTTAACAACACTTGCTTGCAAAGCCTTGTGGCTGACCTGTATTCAATTCCCCAGCACCCGTGTAAAGCAAGATACGCAAAGTGGTCCACCTGTCTGGAATTCACACGCGGAGGCCCTAGCATGCTCATTCTTGTTCATTCATATTCTGTCTCTCAAAACAATTAATTCATTAAAAAACTGAAACTCAAGTAAGTAAGCAGGAAGTAGCTCTTCCTGATGACTGAGGATACCTGAGTGGGCCGGTTGCCAGGAGTAACAGCTGTGGCCTATGCCAACCAAGTCCCCCAAGGAGGGTTTTCAGATGCCACCCTGTGAAATGCTGGCAGTCTATAGGAAACGGTCAGCTGCGCAGTGGCTCGGATGGGTGAGGCAATGGCCAGCTGTGAGCAGCAGTGTGCAGAAAGCACCCTGGGCCGGAAACCCCATCTGTGCTCCAGGCACTGGACTCCGCATTGAGAGGTCAGCCCTGAGCCCTGGTCGTTCCCACCCTTCTTTACCACAGGCTATGCTTTGAGGGGAGAAATATCCCCATTCTCCTCGGGATTTACAAATGATCGGTGGGTGGATGTCCACGGACACACTTCGGCTGACAGCTTGCTTCCACACCGTGACAAGGAGGGAAGCCAGAGGAATGGATACAAACAAGGAAGCGCTGGGGAGATGGCTGAGCTGTGAAATGAGCTTGCTTGATGAATGGCCCAGGTTCAAGTCCCCAGGACGCACGTAAAGCCAGATGCGCAAAGTGGCTCATGTGTCTGGCGCTGCTCACGGCAGCAGAAGCCAGAAGCCCGAGTGTGCCCATTTGCCCATTTCCCCTCTCTCTCTCCCTATTTTTCATTCATCAATAAATAAAAATATTTTTACTTATTTATTTACAAACAGAAAGAGAGAGAGAGAGAAGCAAGACAGATAAGGAGAACGGGTGTGCCAGGGCCTCCAGACTCTGCAAATAAACTCTAGATGCATGCGCCACCTTGTGCATCTGGCTTTACGTGGGTCCTGGGGAACTGAACCCAGGTCATTAGGCTTTGTAGGCAAGCACCTTAATTACTGGGCCATCTCTCCAGCCACAATATATTTCTTTTAACAAAAAAAGAAATAACAAGGAAGGAGGGAGGAGGAAGACAAACGGGGAGGGAAAGATGTATAAAGGAGGCCAATCCAGGCCCGCCGACAGCAGCCTGTGGCCTCAATACAGAGGGGCAAGAAAGCAATCTGGGGCTTGAAACGCACTGTCCTTTGATATCACTGGGGTGCAAAAACTATAGGTGGTTGGAGGACGTCACAGGAGACCGGAAAGTCCCCTCAGTCTTTGTGTGGGTCACCTTTCATTGAGCACCTTCCTACACACAGAACTAGAGACCAGGAGGAAGACGAAGGCAGCTCTAAATGAAACCAAGAGTGTAAGAAGAGAATGTAGTGTGCCTGCAAGGGCACAAATGAGGCAGGGGGCAAGGAGCCAGGCCCACCGAGACTCTGTCCATTAAAACTTGTATTGAGGGCTGGAGAGATGGCTTAGCGGTTAAGCGCTTGCCTGTGAAGCCTAAGGACCCCGGTTCGAGGCTCGGTTCCCCAGGTCCCACGTTAGCCAGATGCACAAGGGGGCGCACGCGTCTGGAGTTTGTTTGCAGAGGCTGGAAGCCCTGGTGCGCCCATTCTCTCTCTCTCCCTCTATCTGTCTTTCTCTCTGTGTCTGTCACTCTCAAATAAATAAATAAAAATTAAAAAAAAAACCTTGTATTGAGGTAGACCAAAAAAAAAGTGCGTTTTGTCCAGCTGACATGAGCCTTAAGTGCGAAACTGCCCTCCACCTCCTTGAGTAAACCTAGGAACAGGCAGCAAGCCACAATCTGTTTCTGTCGGTTTAACCTGCAGTCAATTAAATAAAGGCTCTTCTGAGACCCAAACCCCAGGATGGGCATTCAAGGTAGGAGATAGCTGACCAAATTTGTTATCCCAAGTTGACCTTTTAATTCTTGTTAGCACTGGGACAGGAAGGAGCAGTTAATTGTATTTACTCTCCTGTTGGTGCCTTACTCTTTACTTTGTGGCCAGTTTAGGGCCCCCGGTTGCTTTTCTGGTTCATTTTTAACCAAGCAGGGGTGAGAAGTTGGAGGACTGACTGCTTGAAGAGAGGCTAGTGTCGGAAAGCGCGTCCCGGCCTCTTTCCAAGCTGGCTCCTCGCTCAGTTCCCAATGCTTTACTCACCCCAGCAAGAGCATGCATGCTCTGTGACAGCCAATAGTGTGCCCCTAAGGGGGTAGGGATTCACACTCATCCCCAGGGCCTCACCCCCCATTAACCAGCCTGTGGTATCTGTCTCTTTCTCCAACACACACACATAAACACACGCCATTCCTTCCATTTCTTTGGCTGTGAAGCTGGATAGACACTTGGCTAAATTTGGAAGCACACCTCAATGGTTCTGCCCAGCTGATCTGAGCCTCCACCCACTAAGGCCCAGCCCTATGCAAAGGGTGCTGAAAGCCACTGGCTCGGTTCCCCACATCCCATCATCAGGCCTGCGCCTCACCTTCCTGTGCTCAGGACTCCTTTCTCTCTCTGTCTCTTTCCTTTTTCCTGTGCACACTCTTGCTAGGAGAATGTTTTTCATACCTGTCATTGTGGGTGGCTGCAGTGTCTCAAGAAAAACAAGTTAAATCACCAACATGTTTTCCTTCTGCAAACATTTTGTCCCCCAAGGGGCGGACAAGCTCTGAGGACAGTAGTTTCCCCAGAGGTAATTGGTTTTTTAAAAAATTGTGTCTGAGCTGGGCGTGGTGGTGCACGCCTTTAATCCCAGCACTCGGGAGGCAGAGGTAGGAGGATTGCCGTGAGTTCGAGGCCACCCTGAGACTCGATAGTGAATTCCAGGTCAGCCTGGGCTAGAGTGAGACCCTACCTCGAAAAACCAAAAAAAGAAAGAAAGAAATTGTGTCTGGCAGAAATTGGCCTCGATACCCACGACCTCACAGGGCCTAGCAATGCCTTCACAAGATTCTCACCATAGGAAGAAAAGATGATGACATCAGAAATAAAAGAGAGACTAATGGAGATGGGGAGAGGATATGGTGGAGTGTGGAAGTGTGAAGTGGAAAACGGGGGAGGGGAGGGAATTATCATGGTTTATTGTCTGTAAGTATGGAAGTTACCAATAAAAAAATTATATGTTAAAAAGAAGAAACTGGGTTGGAGTGATGGCTTAGCAGTTAAGCACTTGCCTGTGAAGCTTAAGGACCTGGGTTCAAGACTTGATTCCCCAGAACCTATGTAAGCCAGATGCACAAGGTTGCACATGAATCTGGAGTTCGCTTGCAGTGGCTGGAGGCCCTGGTGCGCCCATTCTCTCTCAGTGTCTGTCTCTCTCAAATAAATAAATAAAAATAAACACAAATTTTTAAAAAAGAAGAAACTATGTCTGAGATTGCAATGCCCAGGGGGTTATTTCTTCAAAGCCACACCCAGTACTTAAGTCAGTCACCCCAGATTCAGGAGTCCAGGGGTGTCCCTTTACCTCCCTTCACACTGGCGAGTACTCCAGTGCTCCTAGCATGAGGCATGAGGATGGGTGGGAAAGCTCTCTGGAGTGGGACCTGCCACTCCACCCACCCAGGTGTGGGTGGCTCAGGTGGGGAACAATACCCTCTTTCAGGTAGGCAGGTGTTGCATTGCGACAGAGTGAAGACAGCCAGCCAAACTGCAAGTGGTTGTGTTAGAAGGGAAGGAAATGCATTTCCAGAGGGAAGGAGCCACGGATGGAGGCCTGGGATGTGCGCCGTCCTCACGCTGCCTTGGGGCTGAGAGCCAGCGGACCTGCCGCAACACAGTGAGGCCTCTCATAAAAGACCGAGGCCATTTGCTTGTGAGCCCTCCCACAGTGCCAGCCACCTGGGCATCTTTCAGAGGTCCCTGGAGCTTCCCACAGTTCAGGTACTGAGATATATACAGGGTGCCCCAAGACTTGTTCTTCCTGGAGGGCGGGGCAGCCAGCTCTGACTATTAAATAGCTTTATGCCACCTGCTTCATAAAACCTCCCCATCACCCTCCAAAGAGAAAATAATTGTTCCTCTCCAGATGTCATCTAGCACGTGGCTTACACCTGGGCATGCGTTCATCATGTTCCCAGAGTTATTTCCACGTCACATGTCTACTTATGTGTTGGTCAGTGTGGTGGTTTGATACAGGTGTCCCCCATAAACTTAGGTGTTCTGAACCTAGGTTCCCCAGCTGATGGAGATTTGGGAATTAACGCCTTCTGGAGGCAGTGTATTATTGGGGGTGGAGTTATGGGTATTATAGCCAGTTTCTCCTTGCCAGTGTTTGGCTCACTCTCCTGTTGCTATTGTCCACCTTATATTGGCATGGGGTGATGTCCACCCTATGCTCATGCCATCATGGAGTGTCCCCTCAAGTCTATAAACCAAAATAAACCCTTTTGTCCCCCCAAAGCTGCTCTTGGTTGGGTGATTTCTGCCAGCAATGTGAACCTGACTGCACCAGACTCTCGCCTTCCAGAGAGTGACCTTCTGCAGGGCCCATGGGCCATTCACCCCAGGGCCATCAGCTCCCCACACAGATGAAATGCCACAGAAGGATTTTCAGCTGCGGTGTGAGTGAGAGTTGGCCTGGAGGCAGGGAGACAGAAAGAGAACGAAGCGCCATGGAGATGAGGGTGTGTCTGTGTACGCTGGGCAGGGGCGGGGTAAGCCCAGTTTCCGCATCTCTGCTGATCTGCAAGCAGAGACTGAAGACAGGGTACCTGGAGGGTGGAAGCCAGGTCACCCTGGAACCTGGCTGGAGTGGGCTGTGGCTGCTCCACACATATGGAGGCTACATGTGAGATGTTTTAGCTTGGAAGAAAAGCATGCAGCCATGAAGCAGGAGAGACCTCACAAGGGCCTCTGTATCAACCTTCTGCCATCCATTTGAGTAACAAACACTGGCATCTCTCCAAAGCCTCCTGCATCGGTGGTACTGCCCACAGCGCCGGGAATAAAAAGCAAATGCGGAAGCAGGTGGAACCCGACCCTAGGGGGCTGCCCTGGCTATGCCAAGGCAGAAGTGGGTTGACATGGAGCACGGAGAAGGGTATGCTGGTTGCAGGAACAGCCCCACACCTAGATAACGTGGACTGGGAATCCATTAAATTTGTATTTATGTATTTTCATGGCTGTGTGCATGTATGGGCCCGTCAGTGCTTCTTACCACGTCAAATGCCAGATGCTTGTGCCACTTTGTGGGTCTAGCTTTATGTGGGTGGCTGGGGAATTGAACCTGGGTGTGCAGGCTTTGCAAATAAGTGCCTTTAACCACCAAGCCATCTCCCCAGGCACTGGAGTGCAAATCTTATTCAATGCAGGAGGTACTCTTTCTTATTTTATTTAATTAATTTATTTTTTATTAACAGCATCCATGATTGTAAACAATATCCCATGGTAATGCCCTTCTCTCCACTTACCCCTTTAAACTCCACTCTCCATCATATCCCCTCCCCGTCTCAATCAGTCTTTTTATTTTGATATCATGATCTTTTTCACAGGACATACTGTTTAAGGTAAAGATTACGAAGCCGGGCATTGTGGTGCATGCCTTTAATCCCAGTACTGGGGAGGTAGAGGTAAGAGGATCACCGTGAGTTTGAGGCCACCCCCCGAGAATACACAGTGAATTTCAGGTCAGCCTGGACTAGAGTGAGACCCTACCTCGAAAAATGAAAAAAAAAATGCAACATTACAAATAGGGTGCAGGACCTTCGTCAGATCCCACACACCAAAGAGCCTGGACGTTTCCCTTTATGAGCGCCACCGTGAATGGACTGTGGCGTCACCTGATCGGTGTGACCATTGCCAGGCTGCTGTAACAAAGCGCCCCAACAGAACTGTGTTCTTTGCCTGTCATGATTCCTGTCTGAAGTGTCCCCCACAGGCTCATGCTTAGAAATACTCAGTCTCGGGCTTCTGCGTGAGAATGAAAATACTTAGTAGCAGAGGCCAGTAAGTTAAAAAGGAGACATAAAGGGTAGAGAAAGGAAGAGGGGAGGATACTTAATAGGTTGATATTGTATATATGTAATTACAATGATTGTAATGGGGAGGTAATATGATGGAGAATGGAATTTCAAATGGGAAAGTGTGGGGGTGGGGAGGGAGGGAATTACCATGGGATATATTTTATAATCATGGAAAATGTTAATAAAAATTAAAAAGAAAAAGAAAAAGAAATACTCAGTCTCCGGTTTATGGTGTCATTTTGGAAGCTGGGGTCCCGGCAGAAGGAAGTAGGTCACCAAGGATGGGACTCTGAACGTTATGACCACTTTCTCTGCTTCTTGCCAAGCCTCACCTTGAGTTCTTCCTGCCACGACCTGAGCCGCTACCGCCCTGTCTTCCCAACCATGGCGGACTCAAACCCTCTGAGCCCATGAGCCAAAATCAACCCTTCATCCCTCTCATTGCTTCCACCATTTTTATTTTTACTTTTGTCGCAGCAATGAGAAAAGTAACTGACATACTCAAGTCTGGAGGCCAGAAGTCCTAGGTCACGGTGTTGACGGGGCTGTGCCCCCCTCAAATGTGCAGGGTTCCTATCCTCTGCTGACTGACTGTCGTTGGGGTTCCTCAGCTCGCAATGGCATTACTGCATTCTGTCTTCACCGCTGGGAGAGCTGCCTGTGTGTCTTCACACACCTGTTCCGGGGACACCAGTTGTCTCACATGAGGGACCCCCACTCCAACATGGCCCCATCTTCATTAGTGACACGTACAACTACTTTGTCTCCAATAAGGTCACATGCTGAGATGTTGGGGGAAGGATTTGGACAGATCTGAGGGAGGGGGTCTTCGACTCACAGCAGGCGACAGTGGTGGTGACAAGAGACGTGGCTCAAGCCATTCTTAGGGCCTTAGGTCAGCTGGCTCTTTCCCTGGGCTGTGGGTGAGAATGTGTTCCTTCCCTCCCCTTCCCAGGACCATCTGAAAAAGCCAAACCTCCGCAGACACCACTGGCCACTCCCTTGCTGTTGGAATGTTACCTGGAACATCACATTGTCAGACCCAAAGAACCTGCACAGGCCCACCTGGAACGTGGCCACTTGAACAGGGCTGTGAATGTGGGAGAAGCGTGTACCATGCAATGGGTCTCTCAGGTCCTCCATAGCCAAGGTGTCCCACTTTGGTGAAGCACAATGAATGTAGATGTGCCCACAGACCCATATACAGAGCCCCAGAACTTCAACGTCCACTCCTGGTACTCTCAATGGGCTGAGGGAAAGATGATGCTCCCATAGTTAAAACAGTTTCCTTGGGGCTGGAGAGATGGCTTAGTGGTTAAGGCGCTTGCCTGCAAAGCCAAAGGACCCAGGTTTGATTCTCCAGGACCCACGTAAGTCAGATGCACAAGGTGGTGCATGTGTCTGGAGTTTGTTTGCAATGGCTGGAGGTCCTGGTGTGCCCATTCTCTCTATCATAGGCCCCCCCCCCTCTCTCTCTCTCTTTCTCTAATAAGTAAATAAATAAGTTTTTTTTAAAAAAATCAGTATCCTTGTTGTAGTTCTTTCCTGCCAAGTTCTTCCTACCTAATTGTCTTTTGGTCATCCTTCAGAAAAATTGGCATTTTCTGAGCCTGTGGCCCCACAGGCAGGAGGAGCAGCCCGGGGTGTTCTGTGGATGGGCAAAGCCGTGAGAGCCAGACACACCATCACAAAACAAGCAGCATGAATTAAGGTCAACCTTGGACTCACCTGGTTTCTCCAACGTTCTGAATAACTGAATGCCTGACTCCAGGCCAGTCTCAGAGAGTCGAGCTCCAGTGACGTACACCCTGTAGACTCTTATCCATGCTGATTCAGCTGTGCCCAGGCACATCGCCTTGAGTGTGAGTCACCCATGTGTGGGCTGTTATGCTTTTTGGTACTACGAGGGGCTGCCTACACCTGGATGCCTCTGCTCTGGAGCAGATTCTCATCATATGAGCTTTGTGAGTGAGTGCTGGGCCAAGAAGCAACACAGAATGGAAATTCGGTTGCATATGTGTTTATGGCCACGAGGCATAGCCCACAGCTGACCAGTGTTAAGTGTGGGGCTTGAGGATAAGAAGATTGCTCAGTGGTTGAAAGCATTTGCTTGAAAAGTGCTGGCCTGGATTCATTTCCAAATCTACTGATATGAGCCACACACACACACACACACACACACACACACACACACACACACACAAAGTGGTACAAGTACCTGGCATTTTCTCGCAGTGGCAAGAGGCTGTGGCGTGCCCATCACCCAAGTAAATAAATAAATAAGAATGATTCTGCAAGCTACTGGTGGGCAATGGTCACCAACAGCATGAATGAGCAGAGGATCCACCTCAAGATGCCCAAACCTGTGCAGTAGTGGCACGTGGGCTACAGGGATAACCAACTGCTCTCTGGTTGGGTATGCTGAATATGAGGCCCACTCGGTGGGAAGGAATCCATCCCTGGCACTGAGAATCAAGTCAAAACCCTATAGATAGGAAGATCATAGACTCTAGAGAAAAGCTTCTAGTGTCTTTGGTTAAGAAGAGAGGGTATGCCCATTAAAAAGATTTTGAAAGTACTATGCATTCTCTCTTTGACATGCTACTATCTTGGTGGAGAGTCTACTCTTTCTTTCTTTTTTATTTTTATTTTTTAACAGATGGTAGTAAATACCAGGGAAAACCAAGACCCATCAATATTACAAGAAAAGACAGCCATCTCTAGCACATCTCTTAGAGGAAGTGGTGATTTAAACACTAGCTGCTCTCACTGCTAGCCTGACAACCTCCTCCAGGAAGATGGTGGCAGATACTGAGGAGACTCAAAACTCATCAAAGCAGAAATTCAGAGGACGCAGAAAACCTAACACTAAAAACGACTTATATAACACCCACCGAGGTTCGGGGATTATTGTAGAAAGGGGAGCAATAAAAAAAGATTGTGAGATCCTCAGGGTGGGTAGGTGTATCCTGAGGCATTGTCCCTCCCATTGAAACTGACTGGTGCATTCATAATCCTACAATGAATGTCAACAACCCCACTGAGAAGGGCCCTCAGTGGAACGGGGATGGGCGGGGGGGGGGGGGGCGGGATATAAGAGTATAATCCAATGGAAAGATGGCCAATATGCAATATGTTTCTGCTGTAAAGTGCATGATAATAAAAATAATCATTAACAGAAAAGTGAGTCTGAGCTTTCAGAACAAAGCAGGCACTACGCTGACCTATCCACACCCAGCCATAAACAGGAAGAGACAGATGCCCCACTGTCCCTCAGCTGGTTTATGTGAGGCCATTTGAGGTGTCATCTGGCGTCCCCGCCAGCTCACAGGCTCACAGAAACCGTCTAAGTGTCCATCTCTGTGCCTTGGGATCTCCCAGGGTTCAATGCTGCCTTTGAGGGCTGTGAGAATTCCTTTCCCTGCAGTCCACACCCGTAGCAGCTCTGGGCCCTCAGCCCTGGCACCAGCAAGGTCCACACCAGCAGGCCATATCCCATGGCAAGCCTTTGGCTTCCAGCTGTGACCACGCTGGCTTGAGATGAGTCCTTGCACA